>NW_027362492.1:0-24194 GCF_039654945.1 Dendrobates tinctorius | reverse complement strand
CAAGGTGTATGTTGAATTGGGCAGAATAGGAATCTCCCTAGAGTGCAGGTCTGTAAGAAGGGAACATGTCCTCGACTTATTCTCACAGAGTGACACAGTTAGCTTCACTGTGGCTGTGATAACAGCCGTTACACGGTACTGTGTGAGGAGCGTACACCGCTGTATGGTGTGAAAAAATGCACGCTCAGTACCTCAGCAGGACAAAAAAAAAAAAAAAAATTGGGATTGCTTTTAAAAAAGCAGTTTGCAGCTCAGTACCTCAGAAGGACAAAAAAAAAAAAAATTGGGATTGCTTTTAAAAAAGCAGTTTGCAGAGCAGTGGGTAAACAGCAATGCAGCTGTCAGGAAGCCTTAGAAGGCAGCCCAACAACCAACACCACTGATACACCACAATATAGCCTCCCCTTGCACTGCACACACAGTAACTGGTGTGTTGTACAGGCACAATCGCTAGCAGCAGAAGCAGTTTTTTTTTCTTCTTCCCTGCCTAACGCTCTCCCTACAGAATCAGCAGCAACCTCTCCCTATGCTAAGATCGGCAGAAGTAAGATGGCGGTCGGCGTGCATGCCCTTTTATACCCCCTGTGACGCCCACCAAAGCTAGCCAATCACTTGCATGCCCTTCTGAAAGATGGTGGTGACCCGTGCCTATGTCACCACGTTGCCCACAGTGTCCGTGGATCCTGATTGGCTGAAAAAGCAAAACAAACTTTTGAAACGCGACTTTGACGCGTAAGTCGCCGACCTCGTGGCCGACCTCATCCTAGGGTCGGGTTTCGTTTCATGAAACCCGACTTTGCCAAAAGTCGGCGACTTTTGAAATTTTTCGACCCGTTTCGCTCAACTCTACTGCTGAATAATGTATGTGTGAAAAAATAATCTAAGGCTGAACCTTCTGTAGTGTATCATAGACCCCAGATAGCGTTGCTGATGGGGAAAGTGAGTGTCCACACTGAGGGTGGATGGGTGAAGCAGGTAGGAAGCCCCCTTATGGGTACTAGACCCATGAGACAATAGCTCCTTTGTGGACATCAGCTGACCCTGTGGCAAAAGTTATACCATTTACAAAAGGGGGAAATTGATATAGAAGGTTTGCTTTCATATCCCTTTAATACTTCAATTGCCTTTTGCCTATTATTGCTAGAATTATTCTTATGACACTGCAGACTATTAGTCTCTGTTTCAAGGAGACTATACTTGTTATCATATATGTCCTCAATAGTCAGCAACAACATGTTCTGGGTACATGGTAAACAAGGTATGACCCTGAGGGGTGGGGGCTACATGAGCCACATAGAGCTACATTTGTTGTAAATGGTATAAAATATTGCCTTGTGTTTCATTTCGTCAGATGAAGTGATTTTCCCACGACCCGTGTGCAGTCTCTTTTGTCTCCAATTGCTTGTAAATTAAGGGCGTAAAAACTGCTAATTCAGACTCACTGGTCATCTGGCATACCCGACTTTGGTCAGAACGAAAACAGCTACGACAGCTTCAATTCAATTCAGTCTGTTTTTGGAAGCCTTATCTCTCCTGATGCTGGGTATTGTAACCAAAGAGCGTGCATACCCCCCTCCCTACCTGTCTGCTGAGGCTCCCTGGGGGGGCTACATGGGAGGCTGTGTGGGGCTCATGCAGTATATGGGGAGGCTGTGTGGGGTCTCATGCTGTACATGGCGAGGATGTGTGAGGTTCATGCTGTACATGGCGAAGCTGTGTGAGGTTCATGCTGTACATGGCGAGACTGTGTAGGGTTCATGCTGTACATGGGGAGGCTGTGTGGGGCTTATGCATTACATGGGTAGGCTGTGTGGGGCTGCTGTGTGGGGCTCATGTTGCATATGTAGTAGCTTGTGTGAGGCTCATGTTATGTATATAAGGGGCTGTGGGGGGTTAAAGATATATAGGGGTTTAGCATATTTAATTCTGCTCAATATTAAGTGATACAATTAATATTAATAAATTAATATTGAGAATTAATTTCAAGCTATTGGTTCTGCCTTCCACAACAGTCATGGTCTCATGTGGCCCCTCTAAAAAATTAATTGCTCACACCTGCTTTATAGTGAGTCTGACCCATAGGCAGCACGTGTCCGGCACCGGCTGTACGATCTAAGCCCAGTATGTTTGTCTCTTTAACACTGCAGCGTCACAGAGAAAAACTTTTCTGACTTCTCCCCTCCTGCTGCCAATGACTGGTTGCACGCAGAAAGAAAATTGTCCCTCAGTGGGAGCAGATGGGGAGAAGCCACCAGGGACCCACCTGTCTGACTAGTCACCTGTGTGACCTCAGTCCACGGCGGCTTTCAAAGTAGGTTTTTGCATGAAATGCCGCAGCGTGTCAGAGTCAACCATACCTGGCTGGAATGATACAGCCAATGTCTGATCCATGCGGCCTGTGGATTGAGCAGCTGGCATCAGCCATCAGATTACCTTTAAGATCCCATAGGTGCCAGTTATGTCACATGGTTGACCATTATCCTTATGTCTTTGAAGAGAGCTATAACTCCCAGCATGTACAGGAGCTAATATGGCATGTTGGGAGTTATAGTTCACCACAGGAGTAATGATTTTCTTTTGCATTAGTGGCATGGGAGCAGAGAGGACACTTTTTTTTGTTAATTCTAAGGCTATGTCCACACGTTGCCGCGGAAATTTCAGCGGGAATGCCGGAATTCCATTCCGCAGGAAATATGCGAGAAAATCGCATTTCAATTTCTGCCTATTTCCCACGGAAAAACTAGCAATTTGCAAAAGTAATTAGCTTGCAGAATGCTAGCGTTTTCCAAGCAATCTGTAGCATCGCTTGGAAAACTGATTGACAGGTAGGTCACACTCGTCAAACAGTGTTTGACTATTAAGGAAAGAGAGCGCACATAGGGCGATAAAAGTGATTTTTTTGGGGGTGGCAAATACACGGTTAGTGCACTCACCTTTAAAGGTTGTGAACTGTCACAACCCCTTGCAGAATGTGAAAGGAACCAGTGGTTGCTGTAGACACCAATGTCGCAAAGGAGGAAAAAAAGACCGGGTTTTTCAATATATCCACGCTGACCACACAAGGACAGAAATATTCTTCATAGCTTTATTGTGCCGATGCGTTTCATGGCATATCTGCCACTTCCTCAGGGCCAAAGAATTACAGAATCTGATTACAGCAGTGGTTTTATACAAAACCTTCATTACATCACATCACAATTACATGCAAAAAGACATCACTTCCTGTGGAATTACCCCCTCCAATGTCAAAATGTCATACACCAGTCACAATAACTTTATATCAAGATCTAACCTCTGATAAAACACATTAAACATCTAAAAAATCAATCTTTAATTTGAAAAAGTGTATGAAACCTATATTCACTACATATTAAAATTTGATAAAAATAGAATTGACTAGAATCAAACCCACAGATTTTCGGCAAGCCAGAACACTTAAGGCCTCCCATTACCATCATACTATCTCTCCACTTGTTAGGATTGTTGTGGTTTTATATAAGCCCTTCATGACATAAGACCTACATGACATCACTAACAGACAAAACATCACTTCCTGTGAAAACTCCCCCTCCAATGTTAAAATGTCAAACCTATATAAATATAACCTCTGATAAAACACATTGAACATCTAAAAAAATCAATCTTTCATTTAAAAATGTATGAAACCTATAATAAATATATATTACATTTTTATAAAGATATAATGACTGGACTCGAACCCACAAGGTTTAGGCAAGCCAGAACCCTGTAGGCTTCCCATTACCATTATGCTACCTCTCCACTTGCAAGGAATGGTTATGTAATTTGGAATTAACCGATTGTTTGGTAAAATTCCCACTAGGTGTCCGACATCCAATAACGGACCCCCATGTGAGAACGCTGACACGCCAGGTCAGGGAAGGAAATCCGTTGGGCCGCTAGGGACAAAGAAACATGAGAGAAAGCTTATCAAAAAATATCTACCAACTCATTGAGGCCTTTAGGATGAATGGTATCTAGTTTACATATCCAATACAGTTCTCTCTTATTTAGACACTGTATTCTGTTTGGGGTATCTGCTGGTATATGATCTATGGGTGTAACTCACAGAGAGGCTTTATTCCCGTGTTTTTCAAAACAATGTCGAGACAAGCCATGTTTCAGATATCCTTTAGAGATATTGTGTCTATGTTGTGAGCTCATCCTTAGATGTAGAGGCTGTGTAGTGCGTCCCACATATTGTTTCCCACAGCAACAATCAATTAGATAAATCACAAAACTGGATTGACATGTTAGCTTAAAATTAATGTTATATACTCTATCATTATCACTATTTGAATAAAAGGTATTTACATTATCACTAATGCATAAACACAAGCATTTTTTGTTTTTACATTTAAAGGAAACTCTTATGTGCTTCTGTAAGGTACTTTTTCCTGCATTCGGGGCTTTTTTGTCTCCCACATTCCTAATTCTACTGGGGGCTAAAATGTTTTATAGGGATGGCGCCCTCCTAAGGGTAACCACTGGTCTAGTTGGTAATACTTTCTGAAAGACTGGGTAATTTAGTAGGACCTTTCAGTGCTTCTGTATTATATTCCTGAGAAAGTGCCATTTTGGGAAGAAAAGGTTGTGATGAAATTAGTGGTATAGTATTCATCTGTAGATTTTTTATTGTCTGTCCCATGTATTAAACTACTTTGTGAAATTCCCTTTGCCTCTGAGTATGCTTTTTTTACTAATTTTTTAGGGCATTCACGCTCTAAAAATCTCTCTCTTAGACATTTACTTTGACATTTCTGTCCTTGTGTGGTCAGTGTGGATACATTGGAAAACCTGGTCTTTTTCTTCCTCCTTTGTGATAGTGTTTGACTAGTGTGACCAACTTTTTACTATTGAGGCTGCCTATGAAGCATCAGTAGTAAAAAGATCTAATGTTAAAAATAATTAAAAAAAATAAAAAATCGTGTCATTCTCACCTTCTGACGTCCCACGCAGCGTTCCCGATCATCGCGATGCTCCTGGCAGGTGCCGTTCCCATTTGATGACATCGCAGTCTCGCGTCACTGCTATGGTATCGCGAGAATGCGACGTCATCAAAGGTCATTGTCACAATGCATCACTTGGAACGGGACCTGCCCGGAGCATTGCTGAGGCCTGGTGATGCTGCGAGGGACATCGGAAGGTGAGATTATCACCATTTTTTTATTTTAATTCTATTTTTTACAGGTATATGGTACCCAGAGCCTGGAGGAGAATCTCCTCTCTTCCAAACAGTGGGTACAATCCGCAAATGTTCTGCTTACTTTTCGCATGGTGAGCATAGCCTCATGCGGAAAGAAGGCAGAACAATGCATTCCTATGTGTGCGGAATTCCCGCGATTCCGCACAAAGAATGAGCATGCTGCGTATCTTTCTGCAATGCAATTCCGCCATGGAAAAATCCGCAGCATTAGGAAAGCATGAGCGGAATGCTATATGATTGCATGGGATGCTATTTTTTGCGGCAAAATCGCACGTTGAAAATCGCAGCGAAAACGCAAAAAAATGCTACGTGTGAACACAGCCTTAGGGTGTGTGCACACGCTGTGGATTATGCTGCGAATCCGCAGCAGTTTTGGCCCTGCGGACCCGCAGCAGTTTCTGCTGCGGTGTACACTACCATAATATCCTATAGATATCAAAAACCGCAGTGCAGATTTTTCCACGCGGATTTGCTGCGTTTTCTAAACCGCAGAAAAAAATTGACATGTCAAATCTTTCTGCGGATTCGGCTGCAGTTTACCATCTCCTCCACTGTAGAGATGATAGACCGCAGGGCAAAACCGCAGGCTAATCCACAGGTAAAACTGCAGGTCTTTTGACCTGCAGATTTATCTACGAATTTTACAATATCCTCGCAGCCTAATCCACAGAGCATTCCACAGCATGTGCACGTACACAAATGCCTGCCTCTTAACAGCTTCTTTCTTCCTAGGTGCAACTCCTGTGCTGCTGTCTGGGCTTCTCTGTGCAGTGCACTCAGCTTATCAGATGCTTGTTAACCCCTTCTGGTCATGCAAGCTGCGCTAGACTTGAGGAAGTGGACGTCTGATGTACTGATCACTGCAGTAAGAAGCAGGACCGGAACTCCAAGCAGCACAGCACTGAGCACATTGAGTCTCCTCCTCCCCTTGCCCTATCTCTGTTACGTCACTGCATCCCGGATCAAGAGTTGGACATCAGACCGCAGCCACAAATTTCATGTGGCGGCCGTGATTTTTAGCAGCTGACAGCGTGAAGAGGATTACTGATCGTGCGTCCCACTACAGGGTTCGGCCGTTCTGGCATTTTCCAGAAATGCCCGATTGCCAGTCCGGCCCTGGGTGTGATAAGCTGCAGTAATGTGTTTTAGCTTTGGATGCAAATGTGGTAGGGGCCGGGCTACGGGGGTGGACTGGTCTCCTGACATACCTGACTTTGGTCAGAAGGAAAACAGCTACGACAACTTCAATTCAGTCTGTTTTTGGAAGCCTTATCTCTCCTGATGCTGGGTATTGTAACCAAAGAGCGTGCATACCCCCCTCCCTACCTGTCTGCTGAGGCTCCCTGGGGGGGCTACATGGGAGGCTGTGTGGGGTCTCATGCTGTACATGGCGAGGATGTGTGAGGTTCATGCTGTACATGGGAAGGCTGTGTGGGGCTCATGCTGTACATGGGGAGGCCAGCCAGATCAGCCATAGCGCCTAGCCAGCCAGATCAGCCATACCGCCTAGCCAGCCAGATCAATGGGGTGACAGATGTTGCAGCCAGATCTCCCTCACGTCCGGCACTCGCCGCCTTCACTTTATGTGTACGGCCTGGAGAGGACGCATTAGGCTTCTCCAAAACAAATATGACACAATGTACAAATTCAGGTACAATTTGCTGTTACATGTTGGCACTAACCTTCTAAGCCCAAGGGAAGGGCAGTCCTGCAGCCATGGTTCCCTAGAGGTTTCCACCACAGGGGGTTTTTCCTCTCCTGAGTGCTGAAGGACGATTCTTCGTGAGTCGGGGGTTCTGCCATTTTCAGTGTCTCTTTCATAGTAATTGGCTGATTCTAAATTTCAGACACTGAAAGAAATAATAATGATGAGATTTGGAATAAAATTCGGTCAATTTAACATCCAATAAAAGTGTTTTGTGTGTTTCTTTCACAATCTTCGGTTGGTGAGATTTTGTTGGGGATCAGGATCCAGCATCTATGACCAAGCCATGAAGCCAGATTATGAAGTCAGAGCAATTTAACCCTGCGCTGGAAGACAGGACGGAGCAGAGATGACAAAGTGTGACTGCACAATTAGCACAAGTTCACCCCGTTCCTCCCATTCAGATACACGAGGGGATTCAGGGCCGAGTTGGGACTAAAAAGCAGCCCTGGCACACAAAATTCACCAGCCCACATACAATAAGTGTCCTCAACCCAAATCGTAGAACACTGATAGGTCATGTAGGATTTTGCTTTATCCGTTACCAGGGCCGAAACAAAGTATTTTGGGTGCCCAAGGCAGATGAAGCCTAAGGTGCCCATTTTGCATTTCTACCCAGCTAATTCTTCCCTTTTCCATTAGGTCTATGACATCATGTGATTAATAACTGATGAGCTGAATCCTTCTAAGTCAGGCCCATATACATTTGTATCTGATGAACCTACAACTCCCAGTATGTCCTTAACAATGGTAAGGAGATGCAGGGAGTTATCAGTCTTTATGTGACGTCTGCCTGCGGTCTGGACTGCAGCCAGACAGCACCCCGAGAAACACTGAGACCCTTTACCCCTATACAGGGATCTGGATTTATAGCAGAGCCCAGGAGGCGCTGTCTGAATAGGAGCAATGACCAGAGCAGGACAGTCGCCAGAAAGGTGTTCCAATACAGGACACAGAGGCAATGATATCCGAGACTAAACCAGTCAGGCAGAAATGGTATAAAGACAGTAGACAGTAGCAGAGTCAGATTCCAGGTCGAAGCCAGAGTCATAAACCGGGAGGTCAGCAGAGGTACAGAATCGTTAGGCAAAAGCAGAGTCAGAATCCAGGCCAAAGTAAGAGTCATAAACCAGGAGGGCAGCAGAGGTACAATGTCGTTAGGCAGAAGCAGAGTCAGAATCCAGGCCGAAGTCAGTGTCATAAACCAGGAGAGTCGCAGAGGTACAGAATCGTTAGGCAGAAGCAAAGTCAGAAGTCCAGGCAAAAGTCAGCGTCAGTAAAACAGCAATTCACACAGTAACACGCAGGGGAACCAAGAATATATCCGGCGGCCTGCAAGAGCAGTCCCAAGGTATTTAAGGGATCAGGTCATCCCTTACAGGCCCGTGGCCTGATGATGTCATCCGGACCGCCCCCAGGACCAGGCTGGATGGTAATGCACCAGCCCCTTCATGACTGACCGAGGAGCGAAGCCTGCGTCCAGCGGACGCCTGCGCAGGAGCCTCATGACTATCGCCGCCACCACTCGGGGTTGAAGCACAACGCCTCCCAGAGACCAAGGCCGAGACTGCAGGCCACGGGTCAGACGGTGATAGGACAGTCCGGCGCCTCCTAGTGGTCGAGGCCGGAACAGCAGGCTCTGAGTCTGACGGTGATGTGATAGTCCGGCGCCTCCTACTGGCCGAGGCCGGGACAGCAGGCCCCGAGTCTGGCGGTGATGTGATAGTCCGGCGCCTCCTACTGGCCGAGGCCGGAACAGCAGGCCCTGAGTCTGGCGGTGCCGTGACACTTTATCAGTCTGTGGACTATACAGGAACCATAGTACTGATGAGACGCAGTCAGTACCAATAGTTAAAAATGTACATCCTGGTACCTTATAGGTGACCTCTTCTCAGATTGAGTCTTTTCTTTCTCTTAGGCCTGTTTCACACTTCAGTTTTCTGGCGTTAGTCAAAATCCGCCAGTGTGCAAAAATGGATCCGTTTCCGTTTTGTGGCAAACGGATGCAACTGGATCCGTTTTTTGTACGGATCCGCTTTAGACGCTAGTGCATGAAATTTAAAGTAAGGCCTGTTTCACGAGAGAGAGAGATTTAGCTGCCAGAATGGGATTTGGGGCTAAATATCATGAAAGGACATTCATTCGGGCATGCTCAGTATAAAAAGGAGGATCCGTTGGCGGATTCCGTCAATTAACGGTTGGCAACGGATCCACCGCCTTTTCTCATCCACATCTCGCTTCTTAAGGCCCCTTTCACACTCCAGTCTTTTGCAATCAGTCACAATCCGTCAAAGTGTTCAGATCCGTCAAGTGGACGGATCCTGCGTATATTGCAAAAAACTGATGCACTGGACCCGTTTTTTTGACTGATCCGTTGTAGCAGCCTTGCTGTAGGAATTAAAGAAACAGAATTCTGGAGTGAGAGAGAGAGAGAAGGATTTTGTGCCAGAATAGAAAAAGCAGACGCAGAGGTTAAAATAAAGGAAGAAAAATGATTCCGGGCATGCTCAGTTTTAAAAGACGGAATCCGTCGCTATCCGACTTTTCAACGTACACAAAAAACGTTCATCTGTCCGTTGTCTCCGGCCGACGGACAGAGATTTTCTGACGGATCCGTTGGACGACAGATGAAACGTGTGGCCATCCGTCACAATCTGTCACTAATACAAGTCTATGAGAAAAAAACGGATTCAGCATGAAAAAATGATGGAAAGCCAAAATTATAAATATATATATATTGCATACCAAATTATAATGTGATGACATAAAAATCTGAATAATAAATATATCAATACATCTTGCCAAAATTAGTATAATATAAACACAAAAAATAGAATAAAAAATATATATCAAAAAGTGCTAAGTGCTAAAATATAAAATCTGAATACATACATTAAATAAATCAATACATCTTGCCAAAATTTGTATAATATCAGCACCAGAAAAAATAAAAAATATGTAAAAAAAATGCTAAGTGCTAAAATATATCGCACAAAAAATTTTTAATAAATTTTTTTCGCTCAAAAAACTTTTTTCTATTAATAATGTGTAAGTTAAATATATAGTGTAGTCAATAATATTGTGAAAAGTACTACCATAATATTCTAAAAATTGCACTAAAAAGTGCTATAGTGCTGTAAAACAAAAATTGTGCAAAAGTGAAAAGTATTGCAAGATATAGAATTAAATCCAATGTAAATGATTCAGTACTATAAAGTTCTAGAGGACAAAACATACACTGCACATTGAAAATAAATGAACATACAAGTATAACTAAGAAATAATGTTCTACAAAAAGTACTGCAATGATATAGATGAATTGCAGAGTACTGCAAAATATGAGGGATAAATACAAATGAAAGTTTACGTATACTAAAATATGCCAAGATATAAATTACTATAATATGACCCAGTAATATAAGGTGCTATAGTGCTAAACCGCCATACACATTAAGTTTGGAGTTGTGACCAAGCTCACCCCAGCGAAGAGCGCTTGACACTGGACGCCAGAGTCCGTGGCTGCACGGGTACAACAGTCCCAGCAGCCAAATCCGGAGGGCAGGAGACTGCCGGCCTCCTGACCCCATCACACACCTGAACGCACAGCAGCATACCAGAGCCAGAGCCACCACGAAGGAGTGACACCTGTGAAAGGCTCAAGCTGCCTGCCATACAGGCAAGGACTAAAGAACCATAAGGAACAGAGGACTGAGAATAGCTTTAGACTTCATGGGACAGAGTAGAAAGGAGGCCTCCAACCCATCTGGCTTAGTGGATCCTAAATTGCTTCCAGGCTGGCTGGATCTCCATTACCATCTGTACTCAGAGCCCTGGTTTGCAACTCAAAATGTGAGTAAAAGCGTAAAGACTGCACCCCGCTGTATTCTCCTGTTTATTTGCTGCGTCACCTCAGCCCTGCATTACATCCATCATCACCATCTTTTATAACATAATTGCCCTGGGACTTAGCTCTACCTGTGGAGAGCTTTACCAACTCTGCTGCATCACCATCAGCCTCAGCGGTCTTTTTAAGCAGCGTCGGCTATCCCTTGCCGAATACCACAGGTGGCGTCACAAACTATATCTTATATAGGGTCCAGGATCCAGCAGGATGATGAGGAGCTCTCCTAGCCAGCATCCTCTCCCGTTCACGGCATAGCCACGCCCCACCTTGAGATTGTTGATATCTTTCAACAATTTTGGTTCTCAAGTCCTCACAGTTCTCATCTTCTCTTTATGTCTTCCATGCTTAGTGTGGCACAGAGACATACATTGCAAAGATTGAGTCAACTTCTCCCCTTTTTATCTGGTGTCAGGTGTTATTTTCATATTGCCCCCAATTGGCTTTAAATTCTGCCTGGAATCTGCCTTAAAAAGAGCCTCAAAACCACTGCAAAAAGTGAATATAATCCACAGCAATCCTACACAATGATCCCCCACTTATCGCGGGCATTACATTCTAAACCTCCAACACGATAGTTGAAAATCCGCCAAGTAAGAAACTTACATTTATTTTAGCATTTATATATTTTAAGGATTTACAAACCCCTCCCACACACTTATTTACCATTACCAGTCCCTTATTAGTCGGCCCCAGTTCCTTATTAACCTTTTGCACCTTTTTATAAACACTACGTATGTTCTTAAACAAATTCTACATGATGAAGATGATGAATTAGCTGTGTAGTACTGATGATTGAAGGTGATGAAAATGGGATTAATGTACAGTACTGTACTGCACAGCATGGAAGAGCATTACAGCTCTCCTATTGGCACCACTTCATCAGGAGCTTCTTCAGGTGAGGCAGTAGTATCTTCAGCCTCATCCGTAACTTTTACTACCACTAAATGCGTAACCAACCTCTTGTTCGAGTGATGAACATAGTCATGGAGAGATGCTGGTTCTGCTTCTTATGAACCATACAGAGGTCCTATTCCTCAGCCAATCGATGAAGTACATTGCCCATTATGGCCATGATTACAAGTCGATCAAGTGTTAGGCCAACCTCCTCCTCTTCTTAAACCTGTTGTTCAAACTGTTCCTCATCCTCTTCTTCACTTGCTGAAGGGTGTTTCCGTCTTCAGTAGTCATGTCACTGAAGCCCTCTCCTCCCGGTATTTTCACCAGCTTCACAGCCTAATCCACCGCAGAGTGATACATTTCATCAAGAGAAAGTCTGACACATCATTTTCTTTATGGTTTTTTGAACATTTTTTCAATGTATTTTTTGTTTTTAAATATTTGATAGACTCGAAAAAAACAAGAAGTGGGAGAAAAGGTAGTCACTTATTAAAGAGACAAATAGAAGAATATTTACCGTATACACTCGTGTATAAGCTGAGTTTTTCAGCACTTTTTTGTGCTGAAAACACCCCCCTTGGCTTATACACGAGTCACGGTCCCAGAAAGCCGGCAGAGGAGGGGAGCAGCAGGTCACAGAGGCCACCAGCTTCCAGCACACCATACTCACATGCCTGCACGCCTCTCCGCTCCCTTAGGCGTGGAGCGCATATTCATTACCTTAATGAGCAGTACCACGTGATCACTCGACAGGAAGAGCTGCAGGCTCCGGCAGCCAGAACGAGCTGCAAAGCCAGCAGGGAGGTAAAAAGGATGGTTTTACCAGTTATAGGGCGTGCTGGGTCTGCTGGACAATTGTTTCTCCAAGGATCATTGTGGATACAGGGACCTCATTGCCTACTGATCAGGCACCAGGAAGCCCTGGATGAGATCTGGAGTTTCCGCTGTGGAGTCTCTGATACTTGCCTGGAGTTCATCCTGAGCCCTATATACAGTATGGGAGAGGACATGGGGGGGCTCTGTAGGGAGAGGACATGGGGGGCTCTGTAGGGGGAGGACATGGGGGGGCTCTGTAGGGGAGGACATGGGGGGACATGGGGGGCTGTGCATGGGAGGACATGGGGGCTGTGTATGGGAGAACATGGGGGCTCTGTAGGAGGGACATGGGGGGGCTGTGCAGGGGGGTAAATGGGGAGGCTGTGTAGGGGAGGACATGGGAGACTGTGCTGGGGGGGTACATGGGGAGGCTGTGTAGGGGAGGACATGGGGGGAACACGGGGGGCTGTGCAAGGGGAGAACATGAGGGCTCTGTAGGGAGTGTACTGTGGGACTGTGCAGGGGGAGGACACATGGGTCTCCTTACACTGTTTTATGATGTGGCTCTATGCAGGGCAGTGGTGGAGGTTCTGTCATGTCGGACGCTGTTCACACCACAGCGTCCGGCAGGCAGAGGTAGTTCCACCTCCAGCCACTATAGCCTCAGTGGCGCCGGCCTGATCTTCAGGCTCTCGGGGGTTAATCCTGCTGCAGACCAGGTTGGATGGTTAGTCACGCCCACGGTCTTTAAATAGTCATGCTGGCCTATGGGCGTCGCCGATTATAGCTTGTGTTTCATACCAAGTGGTTCCGGTCTGGAGTGGAGGTGTTGCAGAGAGAGAGATTCGTATCTGGTGTCGTATGATCCGTCGTTATACTTTCTCCTTCCCATATTTGTGTTTAGTTGTGCCCTGTTCACATTACTGTATATTCCTGTGTGTGTGCGGCGCAGTGGAGTTTAAGTTCTCCCTTTCTGTCATTATTTGTGTGGGGGCTTTGGTGGTGTGTCTCCTCACTGGGTGGAGGGTGGAGGGTTAAGTGCAGGGCTGAGCAGGAGACAAGGAAAGGTTGGTGGCTCAGGCATTTGCACCATCAGCAAAAACCCTGGGTTGAGGGTCAGACAGGGTTTCCCCTAGTTATAGGGACATCACAGGGCCCCCGGGTCTAACAGCCTTAGTGGGACTAAGCCCCACGTGACATTATAATCGGCCTTCATTTTTTCAGGAGTCCATGGTTCCATTAGATTCCATAACCCGCCAGTTGGCGGCGCTGTCCTTACAGGTCTCCGAGTTGAAAGGGGCAGGTCAGCAGTAGGGCCTGGTAGTAGCGAAGGTGCAAACGGCATCTGCAGGTATCGGTGCAGAGCCGAAGTTTCCGCTGCCAGAACGTTTTTCAGGGGATCGCAGCAAATTTGTCGTATTTTGGGAGGCCTGCAAGTTATACTTCCGCATGCGCCCTATCTCCTCAGGTAATGAGGCACAGCGGGTAGGGGTGGTGTTGTCATTACTGAGTGGTGACCCCCAAGCATGGGCATTTTCCTTACCAGCTGACTCTGCTACATTTCTTTCTGTTGATAATGTTTTTTCTGCCCTCGGACTCATTTATGATGATCCTGACCGACTGGCTCTAGCGGAATCTAAAATCCGCGCCCTCCGCCAGGAGGAGCGCTTGGCAGAGGACTGTTGTTCGGAATTTCGCCGCTGGGCCGTAGACACACAGTGGAATGACCCAGCGCTGCGGAGCCAGTTTATGCATGGGTGTCAGGGAGGGTTAAACAGGCCCTCCTGATGTATGAGACTCCGGCAACGTTGGAGTCTGCCATGAGTTTGGTGATACGTATTGATCGCTGTTTTCGTCAGGGGGCACAGGAGACGCTACCTCTGGGCGAAAGCAGAGGTGCAAGTGTGGTTGAAGTAGATGAGTCCCCTGAACTTATGCAGATTGCTGGCGTGGCACAGGTTAAGCGTCGCGCTCCAGGATTCCGGAAGCCCGGGGCATGTTTCTACTGTGGTAAAAGAGGTCATTATATTAACGTTTGCCCGGTACTACCTAAGAGGGTCACATCGGCGGAAAACTGTTAAGCTCAGAGGGTATGGAGGAGACCCAACTGAGCGTATGCATATCCTCCATGATGGTATCTCAATGTATGCTCCCTGCCAAGGTTATTATCGCGGGCAGAGAGCTACCAATATCAGTGTTTGTGGATAGCGGTTCCGCCACCAATCTCATAGATGAGGAGTTTGCACACACCGCCGGGTTTAAGATTGAAAAACTTCCTCACCCCATACTGGTGGTGACCATTAATGCTGTTCCCCTCCCTCAAGGGGAGATTACAGAGTTTGTGGCAGAGGTGAAACTCCACATTGGGGTCCTACATTCTGAGTCGGTTACATGTAGGGTCCTCCGTAATCTCCCAGCACAAATGGTCCTGGGTTTTCCATGGTTGTCCAGACACAACCCGGTAATTGATTGGAAAACTCAGGACATAGTACAATGGAGTCGTTTTTGCCAAGACAATTGCTTGGCCACATGTGTGTCCGCCGTGACGCCCAGCCTGCCGGAGGTTTTGCAGGATTTCGCAGATGTTTTCTCTGTGAAGGGTTGCTCAGAACTGCCTCCACATAGAGCCTATAACTGTGCGATCAGGTTAAAACCCGGGGCCAAATTACCTAAGGCCAGGATGTTTAATATTTCTGGTCCTGAGAGACAAGCTCTGAAAGACTACATCGCGGAGAGTCTGAGCAAAGGACACATCCGGCCTTCGTCCTCGCCTGTAGCCGCGGGGTTTTTCTTCATTATGAAGAAAGATGGGGGGTTACGCCCGTGTCTGGATTTCCGAGAGTTAAACCAGATTACTATCCGTGATCCTTACCCTATGTCGTTAATCCCGGATTTGTTCAACCAGGTAGCGGGGGCGAAATGGTTTTCCAAGCTGGACCTCAGGGGGGCATATAACCTCATAAGGGTCCGTCAGGGGGATGAGTGGAAGACGGCGTTTAACACTCCTGAGGGTCATTTTGAGAGTCTGGTTATGCCGTTTGGGTTGACCACCGCGCCTGCCGTTTTCCAACATTTTATTAATGATGTATTTGCTCATGTCCTGGGGAGATTTGTGATTATATACCTGGATGATATCCTCATTTATTCTAGCGATCGGGACACTCATTTGGAGCATGTCAGGCAGGTGTTACAGTTGCTCCGGGAGAACCAGCTCTATGCTAAGCTGGAAAAATGTTTATTTTTCGTCCAGGAGTTGCCCTTTTTGGGATATATTGTGTCCGCAGCCGGGTTTAAAATGGACACCGCTAAGGTAGAAGCGGTGCTGCAGTGGGAGAGGCCGGAGAGTCTGAAAGCACTCCAGCGGTTCCTTGGGTTTGCGAATTATTATAGGAAGTTTATAAAACACTTTTCGACTATCGCCAAACCGCTCACGGACATGACAAAAAAGGGTGCCGATCTGGCGAACTGGCCTGAGGTGGCTATACGTGCCTTTGAGCGTCTGAAGAATAGTTTTGCTTCAGCCCCCATTCTGGTGCAACCAGACGTGTCTAAACCTTTTGTGGTGGAGGTTGATGCGTCGGAGGTGGGAGTGGGGGCAGTACTGTCTCAAGGCTCGTCCTTGAGCGAGATGCATCCATGCGCCTACTTCTCCAAGAAGCTGTCGCCGGCCGAACGGAATTATGATATCGGCAACAGGGAGTTGTTGGCCATCAAACTGGCTTTTGAGGAATGGCGACACTTCTTGGAGGGGGCGGCTCACCAGGTCACAGTCATCACCGACCATAAGAATCTGCTCTATCTGGAGTCGGCCAAGCGTCTGTCTCCTAGGCAGGCTCGCTGGGCATTGTTTTTTACTCGTTTCAATTTTCTGGTGACTTACCGTCCCGGGGCTAAAAACACCAAGGCGGATGCTTTGTCTAGGTGTTTTCCGGGGGGAGAACCTCGGGAAGAGCCGGTACACCCATCCTCCAGAAAGGGGTAGTGGTCTCGGCTCTCACGACGGAGGTAGAGGCGGAGATTGCCGAGGCCCAAGAGGAGGTACCACCAGGACTTCCCGCCAACAAATCATTTGTACCCCTGCATCTTCGGCTTAAGGTGTTGAAGGAACACCACGACTCGGTACTGGCTGGTCATCCAGGGGTGAGGGGCACCTTAGAGCTGGTATCGCGTCGTTTCTGGTGGCCCAAAATCCGGCAGGACGTGGTCTCATACGTGGCAGCTTGCATCACGTGCGCTAGGGCTAAGTCACCCCGTACCCGTCCTGCTGGCACGCTACAGCCTCTGGGGTACCCAATAGGCCATGGACAGAAATCTCCATGGATTTCATCACTGACTTGCCAGCCTCGGCGGGGAACACGGTCATCCTGGTGGTGGTTGACCGTTTTTCAAAGATGGCGCATTTTGTGGCGTTGTCTTCGTTGCCCAATGCTAAGACGTTGGCTCAGGTATTTGTGAAGGAGGTGGTCAGACTCCACGGAGTACCGTCGGACATAGTATCTGATAGGGGTACGCAATTTGTAGCGAGGTTTTGGAAAGCTTTTTGATCACGTTTG
This sequence comes from Dendrobates tinctorius, assembly GCF_039654945.1. Classification (NCBI taxonomy): domain Eukaryota; kingdom Metazoa; phylum Chordata; class Amphibia; order Anura; family Dendrobatidae; genus Dendrobates; species Dendrobates tinctorius. Next base: position 7,095 of record NW_027362492.1, on the reverse strand, counting down.
GGGATCAAGTTGTCACATTCATCGGCGTTTCATCCACAGTCTAATGGACAAACTGAGCGCATGAACCAAAATCTAGAACAATATTTACGATGCTTTGTGTCCGACAACCAGGAGGAGTGGTCTACTTTCCTTCCTCTGGCCGAATTCGCGTTAAATAATCACCGCCAAGAGTCATCGGGAGAGTCTCCATTCTTTTGTGTTTACGGTCAACATCCTCAGTTTTGTACCTTATGTCAGGGTGACTCGGGGGTGTCCCGGAGGAGGATCAGCTAGGAGCCCAATTGTCATCAGTCTGGAGGCGGGTGAAACAGCGTTTGTTGAGCATGAGTGCCAGGTACAAACGGGTGGCTGACAGTAGACGTGTGCCAGGTCCGGACCTGTGTGTGGGTGAATGGGTGTGGTTAGCTACGAAGAACATAAGACTCAAAGTTCCATCTTTAAAACTGGGTCCAAGGTTTATTGGGCCTTTTATGATTTCAGCCATCATTAACCCAGTGGCGTATCGGTTGGAACTTCCTGCGGTGTACAAGATACACAACGTGTTTCACAGAGCTTTATTGAAAAAGGTGGTAGGCTCTGTGGACGTGACGCCGATGCCACCTCCAGTCATGGTGGATGGTGATTTAGAATTTGAGGTCGCTAAGGTAGTGGACTCTCGAGTAGTACGCCGTACTCTTCAGTATTTGGTGCACTGGCGGGGGTATGGTCCGGAGGAGAGGTCTTGGGTTCCAGCCTCAGACATACATGCGGATCGGCTGGTCAGTTATTTTCACCGTCGTCATCCGGACAAGCCGGGTCCTATGAGTCTTGAGGGTCCGGAGGTCCCTCGTAGAAGATGGGGTAATGTCATGTCGGACGCTGTTCACACCACAGCGTCCGGCAGGCAGAGGTAGTTCCACCTCCAGCCACTATAGCCTCAGTGGCGCCGGCCTGATCTTCAGGCTCTCGGGGGTTAATCCTGCTGGAGACCAGGTTGGATGGTTAGTCACGCCCACGGTCTTTAAATAGTCATGCTGGCCTATGGGCGTCGCCGATTATAGCTTGTGTTTCATACCAAGTGGTTCCGGTCTGGAGTGGAGGTGTTGCAGAGAGAGAGATTCGTATCTGGTGTCGTATGATCCGTCGTTATCCTTTCTCCTTCCCATATTTGTGTTTAGTTGTGCCCTGTTCACATTACTGTATATTCCTGTGTGTGTGCGGCGCAGTGCAGTTTAAGTTCTCCCTGTCTGTCTTTATTTGTGTGGGGGCTTTGGTGGTGTGTCTCCTCACTGGGTGGAGGGTGGAGGGTTAAGTGCAGGGCTGAGCAGGAGACAAGGAAAGGTTGGAGGATCAGGCATTTGCACCATCAGCAAAAACCCTGGGTTGAGGGTCAGAGAGGGTTTCCCCTAGTTATAGGGACATCACAGGGCCCCCGGGTATTACAGCCTTAGTGGGACTAAGCCCCACGTGACAGGTTCAGTAGGGTCATCAAGCTAATACATACATATATATATAGAGAACTGCAAGAAGATGAAAGTCTAGAAAATTAGAAATAATAACAGCAGAGTTAGTAGTAGACTGAAAATTAGATCTTTGACTGTAATGTGGGCTCTTCGGATGCTTCAGTAATATCAACGACCAAAGGGGCGGCAAATTTTTCGACCGCCCCGGGCGCCACAAACAGTTGCTACGCCACTGAGCTGCAGGAATGTATAATGTGTCTGGTATGGGGGAGCCACTGCGCATGACAAGCTCCGCTTACAAAGGACTTTCAGAACAGCAGAGAGAATTATAGGCTCCCCCCTGCCTAAAATCCAGGATCTTTATGATAAGAGTATTCGATCCCACGCATTGAAAATTTCATCCGATCCCTCTCACCCGGGACACTCCTCATTCCAACTACTCCCTTCAGGACGTCGCTTCAGAGTCCCCAAATGCAGCACCAACCGCCATATGAACAGCTTCTTTCCACTCTCTGTTCAACAATTAAATCGTCATGTGTAGACTATATACTGTATCTGTCTTGTTAGATGTTACTTGTTGTATCTGTTGTTATATATTATGTTGCCTCTTTGCCACAAAGAATTCCTTGTATATATGTAATATGTACTTGGCGATAATAAATTTGATTGATTGATTGATGTGTATAAAGTGCACAGTAATGAATGTTCTAAATATTCACTGTCATTACCAAGAATTATCCGTGTTCCGTGTTATATGGCCAGAACAAGATGCAGTGCCACTGACTGCGCCCAGGCAGGTAAATAGGATGGTTTTTTTCTTAACAGGAATCATACATACAAAGATAGGGGATAAGGAGCCATGCATACAATGACAGGGACGGGGGAACCATGCATACCACGGTAGGGATGAGTGGTCAATGCACACCCGGCTTATACTCAAGTCAATAAGTTTACCCAGTTTTTCGTGGCAAAAGTAGGTGCCTCGGCTTATACTTGGGTCGGCTTATACTCGAGTATATACGGTAATAGGTAAAACCTGACAAGAATAAACAATAATTTGCAGTTAGCCCAATCGTGGGGATAAATAGCTGAGAAATAAATAGTGATTAGTATATCTTAATAAATATATTGCAATTCGCCCAGTACAAAGCTGTGAAAAAAAAATGGTAGTTACTATTTCCATTAAGTTTTGCACTCAACCAGTTGATTAACCAAGAGAGATGGCATGTACCCGAATACAATTCTCCTAGAGGCTGCAAATAAGAGCGGCAGGAAGTAAAGGGTTAATTGGTACATAGAACACACAATTGGGTGAAAATATTAAATGGTCATGAGCAATATGTCCTGGCATAAAGAGTATGATTATATCCTTAGTCCATAGTTAATGCTTGGTATAAACGTGCATTCATAAAATAGTCCAATGTCTATAGCCATGGGGAGAGCTGCCCCGGCCGATGACAGATACACCAAGTACTTTCTCCAATGAGTGGAGGGCTCGTGCCCTGTGAAATAGCGCGCTGAACAGTACAAGGTGATTTCACCATATATAGTTGTATGTGAGTGTTGCTACTCACAATACCTCCGATGGTCTGCGTAGAATCCGGTGACTGCGTTCTGGCTGGTGCAGTAAAAGTCGGACCTGGAAGATGCGGCGATATGCCGAGGTGTAGTGTGAGACCAGCGCTCCTGCGCTCCAGCTGTCGGCAGGGATCCGGTCACACTGGTCGATAGCTGCGTCCCGGCAGATGTGCAGTAGGAGCAGGACCTGTGTGACGCGGTGGATCACGTGGTGCCGCGTAACTGCTGCTAGATGGAGGTACGTGTGGCAAAAAGGGCCGAAACCAACGCGTTTCGGAAAACTCAGCTTCTTTCTTCAGGTCCGGGACATATTGCTTATGACTAGTGTTGAGCATTCCGATACCGCAAGTATCGGGTATCGGCCGATACTTGCTGTATCGGAATTCCGATACCGACTTCCGATATTTTTTCAATATCGGAATTCGGCATCGGAATCGGAAGTTCAAAGTTGATTGAAAGCCTGACGTCATCATGAAATTCCCACACAGCAATGGCATAAAGTGAGACTAGGGACTTTTTTTTTTTTAAGTGGCGGAGGAATACAGTGCGGAAGGATACCTACCTTCCGTCATTGGATTCCTGCAGCCCGTAGAGAACGGCAGCATCAGCTGATGCTGCAGTTCTCTACCCAAGATCGTCGTGGGACACACTCGTGGACTGCTTCGGATCGTGGGTGAGTATTTTTGTGGTTTGTTATGTTAATATTTATTCCGGAAAAGACAATGGCTTCGGGGAACAATGTGACAAGTATTGGTAAGTATGTTACTCTATGTTATATGTACTGTATGTCTATGTATGTATTGTATGAATGTATTGTATGTATGTAGTATATATGTGGTATGTATGTAGCATGTAGTATGTATGTAGTATGTATGTAGCATGCATGTAGCATGCAGTATGTATGTAGCATGCATGTAGTATATATGTAGTATGTATGTAGCATGCATGTAGTATATATGTAGTATGTATGTAGCATGTAGCATGTATGTAGTATGTATGTGGTATGTATGTAGCATGTAGTATGTATGTAGCATGCATGTAGTATATATGTAGTATGTATGTAGCATGTAGTATGTATGTAGTATGTATGTGGTGTGTATGTAGCATGTAGTATGTATGTAGCATGAATGTAGCATGCATGTAGTATGTATGTAGCATGCATGTAGCATGCATGTAGTATGTATGTAGTATGTATGTAGTATGTATGTAGCATGCATGTAGTATGTATGTAGTATGTATGTAGTATGTATGTAGTATATATGTAGCATGTATGTGGTATGTATGTAGCATATAGTATGTATGTAGCATGCATGTAGTATATATGTAGTATGCATGTAGCATGTAGTATGTATGCAGTATGTATGTAGTATGTATGTAGTATGTATGTAGCATGTAGCATGCATGTAGTATGTATGTAGCATGCATGTAGTATGTATGTAGTATGTATGTAGTATGTATGTAGCATGCATGTAGTATGTATGTAGTATGTATGTAGCATGCAGTATGTATGTAGCATGTATGTAACATGTATGTAGTATGTATGTAGTATATATGTAGTATGTAGCATGTAGTATGTATGTAGCATGCAGTATGTATGTAGCATGCATGTAGTATATATGTAGTATGTATGTAGCATGTAGTATGTATGTAGCATGCATGTAGTATATATGTAGTATGTATGTAGCATGTAGTATGTATGTAGCATGTAGTATGTATGTAGCATGCATGTAGTATGTAGTATGTATGTAGTATGTATGTAGCATGCATGTAGTATGTATGTAGTATGTATGTAGCATGCAGTATGTATGTAGCATGTATGTAGTATGTATGTAGTATATATGTAGTATGTATGTAGTATATATGTAGTATGTATGTAGCATGTAGTATGTATGTAGCATGTAGTATGTATGTAGCATGCATGTAGTATATATGTAGTATGTATGTAGCATGTAGTATGTATGTAGCATGCATGTAGTATATATGTAGTATGTATGTAGCATGTAGTATGTATGTAGCATGTAGTATGTATGTAGCATGCATGTAGTATGTATGTAGTATGTATGTAGTATTTTTTTTTTTTTTTTAACATTTAACACATTAGCCGGATGATGGGACTACTACTGTCCCATCATTGGCTAATGTGTCAATCACTGTCATGGTAGCAGGCATCGCCCGATGGGACTTGTAGTCCCATCGGACGATGCCTGCACAGACCCCCGAAGCCTGCACAGACCACCGGCAGGCCGGCACAGCCCCCCGGCAGGCCGGCACAGCCCCCCGGAGCCTGCACAGACCACCGGCAGGCCGGCACAGCCCCCCGGCAGGCCGGCACAGCCCCCCGAAGCCTGCACAGCCCCCCGGCAGGCCGGCACAGCCCCCCGGAGCCTGCACAGCCCCCCGGCAGGCCGGCACAGCCCCCCGGCAGGCCGGCACAGCCCACCGGAGCCTGCACAGACCCCCTGGCAGGCCGGCACAGCCCCCCGAAAGGCCCGTACAGACCCCAGAGAGGCTGTACAAGGCAAAAACAGGGTTTTTCTTATTCCGATACCGGAAGTCCCATAGACTTGAATGGGACTTCCGGTATCGGAATCGGCGATACCGATACTTTTTTTAAAGATCGGCCGATCCATTCCGATCCGATACTTTGAAGTATCGGACGGTATCGCTCAACTCTACTTATGACCATTTAATATTTTCACCCAATTGTGTTCTATGTACATATTAACCCTTTACTTCTAGGAGAATTCTATTCGGGTACATGCCATCTCTCCTTGGTTAATCAACTGTTTGAGTGCAATACTTACTATTTCCATTAACCACCATTTTTTTCACAGCTTTGTACTGGGCGAGTTGCAATATATTCATTAAGATATAATAATCACTATTTATTTCTCAGCTATTTATCCCCACGATTGGGCTAACTGCAGTTTATTGTTTATTCTTGTCAGGTTTTACCTATTAAATATTCTTCTATTTGTCTCATTAATAAGTGACTAGCTTTTCTCCCACATCTTGGTTTTTTCAGCGCGAGTCTATCACAAATATTTATAATCCTTTCGATTTCCTTGTGGTTGGTATCTAGAGTCGCAGCAGTTACAAAACCTTTTACACAGGCGCCACTTTATCGCTATCCTTCATTTTTTGTTTTTAACAATTTTTCCCTGGATCTGTAGCTGGATATTTCCTGCTTTTGAATTGCCTCCTATATACAGTATGAGTCTGCACATTGCTTCCTATATACAGTATAAGGCCGCATATAGCCTCCTACATACAGTATGAAGCCGCATATAGCCTCCTACATACAGTATGAGGCCGCATATAGCCTCCTACATACAGTATGAGGCCGCATATAGCCTCCTATATACAGTATGAGCCTGCACATCGCTTCCCATATACAGTATGAGGCCACATATAGCCTCCTGAATACAGTATTTGCCTCCTATATACAGTATGAGGCTGCATTTAGCCTTCTATATACAGTATGAGCCTGCACATCGCTTCCTATATACAGTATGATGCCGCATTTTGCCTCCTATATATAGTATGAGCACCCACATATAGCCTCCTGAATGCAGTATTTACCTCCTATATACAGTATGAGCCTGCACATTGCTTCCTATATACAGTATGAGCCTGCACATAGCCTCCTATATACAGTAGCAAAAAAAAAATGATTGAATGAGAGTAATGGTTTTGGGTCCTTTCTGTAAAAATCGTATGGGTATCATTTTAGTCTTGGTTTTAGTTTTCGGTTTTTAATTATTTTTTCCTGTGCTTTTCCTGTGCTTATACTCCAGTACTCTTCGCATCGCAATATATGATCTGGCATGGAATTCATTGTTGAGGGCATTTCAAGATTTTATGAAGAAACACTCCTCTCACAAGAAATCTACGGCTCTTTTCGTACCCATTGGGTCTTCAATATTTCATATTATTTGTTCACATTTTTATTCATTTTTTCTTTTTTTATTTGTTTTTCATTTACATTTTTATTTGTTTTATTTTTATATATATTTTTTTCACTCATTTTTTATTTTTTTCACAATTTTCTTTGTGTATTTGTGCTATGTATTAT
>NW_027362491.1:0-10653 GCF_039654945.1 Dendrobates tinctorius | reverse complement strand
AACACACCAGTCACTGTGTGTGCAGTGCAAGGGGAGGCTATGTAGTGGTGTATCAGTGGTGTTGGTTGTTGGGCTGCCTTCTAAGGCTTCCTGACATTCCTGCATTGCTGTTTACCCACTGCTCCGCAAACTGCTTTTTTAAAAGCAATCCCAATTTTTTTTTTTTGTCCTTCTGAGAAGACAAAAAAACTGCTTCTGCTGCTAGCAATTTGGCCTGCACAACACACCAGTCACTGTGTGTGCAGTGCAAGGGGAGGCTATATAGTGGTGTATCAGTGGTGTTGGTTGTTGGGCTGCCTTCTAAGGCTTCCTGACATTCCTGCATTCCTGACATTCCTGCATTCCTTGCTGTTTACCCACTGCTCCGCAAACTGCTTTTTTAAAAGCAATCCAATCTCCCTTATCCTCTAGTCACTTTTGTCACAGCTGTGCCATCGAGCCTGTCACATAGCGCCTAGATATCAGTGGGCCTCACACAATCCAAAAGTGTCCATCCAGTGTCCAAAAGTGTGTGCAGAGATTCAAAATCTCCCTTTTCCTCTAGTCACTTTTGTCACTTCTGTGCCATCGAGCCTGTCACATAGCGCTCAGATATTCATTGGGCCTCACACAATCCAAAAGTGTCCAGTGTCCAAAAGTGTGTGCAGAGATTCAAAATCTCCCTTATCCTCTAGTCACTTTGGTCACAGCTGTGCCATCGAGCCTGTCACATAGCGTTCAGATATCAGTGGGCCTCACACAATCCAAAAGTGTCCATCCAGTGTCCAAAAGTGTGTGCAGAGATTCAAAATCTCCCTTATCCTCTAGTCACTTTTGTCACTTCTGTGCCATCGAGCCTGTCACATAGCGCTCAGATATTCATTGGGCCTCACACAATCCAAAAGTGTCCAGTGTCCAAAAGTGTGTGCAGAGATTCAAAATCTCCCTTATCCTCTAGTCACTTTGGTCACAGCTGTGCCATCGAGCCTGTCACATAGCGCTCAGATATCAGTGGGCCTCACACAATCCAAAAGTGTCCATCCAGTGTCCAAAAGTGTGTGCAGAGATTCAAAATCTCCCTTATCCTCTAGTCACTTTTGTCACTTCTGTGCCATCGAGCCTGTCACATAGCGCTCAGATATTCATTGGGCCTCACACAATCCAAAAGTGTCCAGTGTCCAAAAGTGTGTGCAGAGATTCAAAATCTCCCTTATCCTCTAGTCACTTTGGTCACAGCTGTGCCATCGAGCCTGTCACATAGCGCTCAGATATCAGTGGGCCTCACACAATCCAAAAGTGTCCATCCAGTGTCCAAAAGTGTGTGCAGAGATTCAAAATCTCCCTTATCCTCTAGTCACTTTGGTCACAGCTGTGCCATCGAGCCTGTCACATAGCGCTCAGATATCAGTGGGCCTCACACAATCCAAAAGTGTCCAGTGTCCAAAAGTGTGTGCAGAGATTCAAAATCTCCCTTATCCTCTAGTCACTTTTGTCACAGCTGTGCCATCGAGCCTGTCACATAGCGCTCAGATATTCATTGGGCCTCACACAATCCAAAAGTGTCCAGTGTCCAAAAGTGTGTGCAGAGATTCAAAATCTCCCTTATCCTCTAGTCACTTTGGTCACAGCTGTGCCATCGAGCCTGTCACATTGCGCTCAGATATCAGTGGGCCTCACACAATCCAAAAGTGTCCATCCAGTGTCCAAAAGTGTGTGCAGAGATTCAAAATCTCCCTTATCCTCTAGTCACTTTGGTCACAGCTGTGCCATCGAGCCTGTCACATAGCGCTCAGATATCAGTGGGCCTCACACAATCCAAAAGTGTCCATCCAGTGTCCAAAAGTGTGTGCAGAGATTCAATATCTCCCTTATCCTCTAGTCACTTTGGTCACAGCTGTGCCATCGAGCCTGTCACTTAGCGCTCAGATATCAGTGGGCCTCACACAATCCAAAAGTGTCCATCCAGTGTCCAAAAGTGTGTGCAGAGATTCAAAATCTCCCTTATCCTCTAGTCACTTTTGTCACAGCTGTGCCATCGAGCCTGTCACATAGCGCTCGGATATCAGTGGGCCTCACACAATCCAAAAGTGTCCAGTGTCCACAAGTGTCTGCAGAAATTCAAAATCTCCCCTGTCCTATAGACACCTTGTACCTTGTTTTACATTACTATATAGTTTGTTGGATTTTGTCTATATTTCTACCAAAAATGAGGAAGGCTGGTGGAAGAGGCCGTGGAATTGGGCGGGGGTTGGCAGCTGGTAATGATGGTGTTGGTGGTGGATCTGATGGTAGTGGCAAGAGCAAAATAGGACCGAATGCAGGAGGTGCTGACCCTGCGTCATCGTCTGGCTACATAAGGCCTCGAACGCTTAGTTTTCTAGGAGTTGGCAAACCGCTTTTAAAGCCAGAGCATCAGGAAAAAGTTTTGTCTTACATTGCTGACTCAGCCTCCAGCTCTATCGCCTCCTCTTCTTCAGTTGTAAAAAGTAAAAGCACTGAGTCGTCATTGGAGACTCATGTTCATGAACCACACCTTTCCTTGTGTCCTTCACCCCAACCAAGATTGAAGGATGACGCAGGCCATACTACTGATTACTCCATGGAGCTGTTTTCACATACCATGCCTGGATTATCAAGTCAAATGGTGAATTACCCAGGCCAAGATGAATCTGACATGGAGTGCACTGATGCACAGCCGCTGATGGATGATTCTGCTGGTACATTCACTCAGAGCACTACATTGTCCTCGCAGTGTACAGAGCCAGATTCTGACCCTGATGAGACTCAGGTGCCCCTTCCCGCACACTATACCACCATACACGGTGACACAGAGGAAGGTGCACATGACATAGAAGAGGAGCTGATGGATGACCCAGTTGTTGACCCAGATTGGCATCCATTGGGGGAAGAGGGTGCTGCTTCCAATAGCTCAGATGAGGAGCATCCACAGCAGACATCGACATCGCAACAGCTGTTATCTGGCAGGCCCGGAGCACTCCAAAGACAGGTTCCAAACATCAAAAGAGTTGCTGGACAGCTTGTCCAGAGGGTCAAAAGATCACAGCGTGCTAGGCCGCAAAATGTCTGCCAAAGTAGGAAGAGTGCAGTGTGGCAGTTTTTTGAACAAAATCCTCATGATCAGGCCAAGGTTATCTGTAAGAAGTGCGCAAAGACCTTTAGCCGAGGGAAAAATCTGAAAAATTTGAATACCAGTTGCATGCTTAGACATTTAACCAGCATGCACTTGCAAGCGTGGACACAACACCAAACCTCAAGTGCCACATGTGCAACTGATCACAACGAAGGTAGTCAGCAACGCTACATTGTTTCCCCCACTGTAAGCCCACCGGTTAGCACAGCAGCAAATGTTGAGGTGTCGTTGCAAGACCACAGCAGTCAGGGAATCCCACTGTTATATCAACGAAAGACTGATTCTAGGCCATCAGAAAGAACACCAACTCCATCACCATCATCAACCCTCTCTCAGTCCGCCCTGTCCACCGCTACTTCCACCATATGCAGCTCTCAAGTCCAGCTCACCCTCCCAGACACTATGAGTAGGTCAAGAAAGTACTCAGTCTCTCATCCGCGTACACTGGGTTTGAACGCCCACATTGCCAAACTAATCTCGTTTGAGATGATGCCCTTTCGGTTGGTGGAAAGCACAGCTTTCCGCGAACTCATGGCCTATGCAGTACCACGCTATGACCTACCCAGTCGCCACTTCTTCTCTCGCAAAGCCATCCCAGCCCTCCACCATCATGTGAAAGACCGCATTGTCCATGCACTCAAGCAGTCAGTGAGCGGAAAGGTGCACCTCACAACTGATGCATGGTCCAGTCGGCATGGCCAGGGCCGTTACGTGTCCATCACTGCGCACTGGGTTAATGTGGTGGATGCAGGGTCCACAGGGGACAGCGGTGGTGGGACAGTGCTGCATAGCCCACGGTATAGGAAACAGTTGGCTGTAGGCGTTCGACCCTCCTCCTCCTCCTCCAGAAGCGAAAGCTCGTCCACAGAGCGCAGTCGTACGAGCACTCCATCTGCAGCTGCCACTGTTGCACACGATGTGTCCGCCTATCGAGCAGCTAGTGGAAAGCGTCAGCAGGCTGTGTTGCAGATGATGTGTTTGGGCGACAGACACACCGCCGAGGTGCTGGCCGAGTACTTGAAGCGACAAACTGAGTCATGGCTGGGCAGTGTACATCTTGAGGCAGGCAAGGTAGTTAGTGAAACGGGCGTAATTTTGTGGCAGCCATAGCCCTTTCAAAACTCAGCCACATACCTTGCTTGGCTCACACCTTGAACCTGGTGGTGCAGTGCTTCCTCAAAAATTATCCGGAGTTAACAGCCCTGCTCCAGAAGGTGCGAAGACTGTGCGCGCACATCCGCCGGTCGCCTGTACACTCCGTTCGTATGCAGAAGCTGCAGCGATTGCTCCACCTTCCCAACCACCGCCTCATTATCGACATTGCAACAAGGTGGAACTCCACCCTGCACATGGTGGAGCGGCTGTGCGAGCAGAGGCAGGCCATAATGCATTTGTGGGAGGATACACGGCCAGGCACTTTGAGAGCAGACATGGAGTTGACAGGTGTGCAGTGGTCGAAGCTGAAAGACCTTTGTAAAGTCCTTCAGTGTTTTGAGGAATGCACACGGCTGGTAAGCGCAGACGACGCCATCCTAAGCATGAGCATCCCACTTATGCGTCTGCTCATGCAAACTTTGACGCACCTTAAGGAGCAGGCGTCTGCAGCCAATGTTGATGAGGAGGAAGAGGAGGAGGGAATCCTTGATGACATTCAGCCATTGTCTGCTCAGGGACCTCTCCTGGACGAGGTGGAGGAAGAAGAGGAGGAGGAGGATGATGATGGGGATGATTACTTAGGGGAGGAGGATGCATCTCGTGGGGCAAGTGAAAATGTTGGCGTGGCAAGGTCTGGTACAGGGTTTGTGCGTGACTGGAGGGATGTGGATTTGCCAGAAAGTGCTCCTCCACCCAGCACTCGCAGTGCATCATTGACACCGGGAACATTGGCCCACATGTCAGATTATGCCTTGCGGATCCTAAAAAGGGACCCCCGCATTGCCAAAATGATGAACGATGATGACTACTTGTTGGCTAGCATCCTGGATCCACGCTATAAAGGCAAATTACAAAACATCATGCCACAGGAGAACCTTGACCTAATATTGGCTAATAAACAAGCAACTCTGGTAAATCGGTTGCTTGAGGCATTCCCAGCACACAGCAGCGGTGATGGTTCTCACACGAGCCGTACGGGCCGGGGGCAGCTTGGCAGAGGTGTTCGTGGTGCACACAGCAGAAGTGGCGTTGGAGACAGGGGTTTCATGACAATGTTGTGGACTGATTTTTCAAATACCGCTCACACAACTGGTAATACTGCATCGATGGAAAGTGACAGGAGACAGCAGTTGTCAACTATGGTTACAAACTACTTTTCCTCCCATATCGATGTTCTCCCACACAGGTCATTCCCCTTTGACTATTGGGCCGCTAAACTGGACACCTGGCCTGAATTGGCCCAATATGCCTTACAGGAGCTCGCTTGCCCAGCTGCAAGTGTGCTATCGGAAAGAGTCTTCAGTGCAGCTGGATCAATCCTGACAGAAAAAAGGACCCGTCTGTCAACCCAAAATGTGGATGATCTAACCTTCATTAAAATGAACCACGCATGAGTTTCCAAGGATTTTGTCCCACCTTCCTCTGATGACACATAGGGTGACAGAAAAATGGCTTGCTTTGGTCCACCTCTTCCTGGTACTTCACCTATTTCACCTTTTGCATCAGCTGAATGTCCAACATCAACATATGCCACTTTCTAAAACTCCCTAACTGTGCTGCCTCCCCCCCATGGCCGGGGTCACCACATAGCGCACGACACCGTGCGAGTGCCGTTGCCCTGGACAGGTGGGTAGGCCGACTCTTGGGCACGGGCACTGGCACAGGGTCCCTCATAGTGCAATCAAGTGTCTCTGACGGTGGTGGTGCACACCCGCCGTCAGACACACCGCTGTTCTATGAGGGGCCCAGTGCAAGTACCGACGCCCACGAGTGGGCCCCCCTTGCTTGGGCAGGGCCCCAGCATTTGCAATCTTTACCTCTCCCTGCTCCTCCGCTGTGTAATCTGGGCCGTCAAATCCATACTGTGCCTGACACCGTCTGAGCCTGCCTCCTGATGTATAGACATATATTTTGAATGTGTACGCTATCCATACATGTTATCCGGGGATACGGTACCCTTTCTAACCTTTGTGCAATCACGTGCAATCCATACTGGGCCTAACACCGTCTGAGCCTGCCTCCTGAGACATAAATTTTGAATGTGTACGCTATCCATACATGTTATCCGGGGATACGGTACCCTTTCTAACCTTTGTGCAATCACGTGCAATCCATACTGTGCCTAACACCGTCTGAGCCTGCCTCCTGAGACATATATTTTGAATGTGTACGCTATCCATACATGTTATCTGGGGATACGGTACCCTTTCTAACCTTTGTGCAATCACGTGCAATCCATACTGGGCCTAACACCGTCTGAGCCTGCCTCCTGAGACATATATTTTGAATGTGTACGCTATCCATACATGTTATCTGGGGATACGGTACCCTTTCTAACCTTTGTGCAATCACGTGCAATCCATACTGGGCCTAACACCGTCTGAGAATGATAGATGGGGCCCACCATACACTGGAACATTCCAAAGGTGGACATCAGACACTGGAGCAGCATTTACAGGGCCCATTATACACTAGAGCATTAGAAATGGGGCCCATTATGTTTGGAGCATTATTTGGGCCCATAAAACAGTAGAGCTTCATCATAGAATCATAGAATCATAGAATCATAGAATCGTAGAGTTGGAAGGGACCTCCTGGGCCATCTGGTCCAACCCCCTGCTCAAAGCAGGATTCGCTAAATCATCCCAGTCAGATGTCTGTCCAGCCTCTGTTTGAAGACTTCCATTGAAGGAGAACTCACCACTTCTCGTGGCAGCCTGTTCCACTCATTGATCACTCTAACTGTCAAAAAGTTTTTTCTAATATCTAATCTGTGTCTCCTCCCATTCAGTTTCATCCCATTGCTTCTAGTCTTTCCTTGTGCAAATGAGAATAAAGTTGATCCTTCTACAATGTGACAGCCCTTTAGATATTTGTAGACAGCTATTAAGTCTCCTCTCAGTCTTCTCTTTTGCAAACTAAACATTCCCAAATCCTGCAACCTTTCCTCATAAGACAGGGTTTGCAGACCGGTCACCATTCTGGTCGCTCTTTTCTGAACTTGCTCCAGTTTGTTGATGTCTTTTTTAAAATGTGGTGCCCAAAACTGGACACAATATTCCAGATGAGGTCTGACCAAAGAGGAGTAGAGGGAAATAATGACTTCACGTGATCTAGACTGTATGCTTCTGTTAATACATCCTAGAATTGCATTTGCCTTTTTTGCTGCTGCATCACACTGTTGACTCATATTCAGTCTGTGATCTATTAGTATACCCAAGTCTTTTTCACATGTGCTGTCACTTAGCCCTATTCCTCCCATTCTGTATATGCTTTTTTCATTTTTATTGCCCAGATGTAGTACTTTGCATTTCTCCCTGTTAAAAACCATTCTGTTAGTTGCTGCCCACTTCTCCAGTTTATTTAAATCTTTTTGAATCCTCTCTCTCTCTTCTCTAGTATTAGCTATCCCTCCTAGCTTTGTGTCATCAGCAAATTTAATCAGTTTACCCTCAATTCCTTCATCTAAATCGTTGATAAAGATGTTGAACAATACAGGGCCCAGGACAGAGCCCTGTGGTACCCCACTTGAGACATTCTTCCAACTGGATGTGCAGCCATTTACGACCACTCTTTGGGTCCGATCACTAAGCCAGTTATGAATCCACCTAACAGTTGCCTTGTCCATTCCATACTTAATCATTTTTTCAATAAGGATTGTATGAGAGACTTTGTCAAATGCTTTGCTGAAGTCAAGATATACTATATCTACAGCATTTCCTTGATCCACCCAATCAGTGATACCGTCATAGAAGGAAATTAAGTTAGTCTGACATGACTTATTAGTTACAAACCCATGCTGACTCTGTTTAATCACTTCATTCTTATCCAGGTATTGACATACATGTTGTTTAATAATTTGTTCAAAGATCTTTCCTGGTATAGAAGTCAGACTCACCGGCCTATAGTTACCTGGGTCCACCTTCTTCCCCTTTTTGAAGATAGGAACAACATTTGCTCTTCTCCAGTCTTCTGGCACTTCTCCTGTTCTCCAAGAATTTTCAAAGATTATAGAGAGGGGTTCAAAAATTTCTTCTGCTATCTCCTTCAGTACTCTGGGGTGTAATTCATCTGGACCTGGAGACTTGAATTCATTTAGGCTAGCTAAGTGTTTCCTCACTATCTTTCAGTTTATAGATATCCTGGATTCTTCTATTCCCTTAATAGGACAGTGAATAACAGTTGATGTTACATTTCCTTTCTGAGAGAAAACAGATGCAAAATAGGAATTTAAAAGTTCAGCCTTCTCAACATCCTGTCTTACCAATTCATCATTTTCATCCTGTAAAAATCCTATAGCATCTTTGACTTTTCTTTTACTTTTGACATATCCCCAAAATCCTTTATTATTGTTTTTGACATCTCTTGCAAGCCTCAATTCATTTTCAGCTTTAGATAATCTGATTTGTGCCCTGCAGGTTCTGCAGACAGCATTATATTCTTCTTTAGATATGCCTCCCTCTTTCCATTTTATAAACATTTTTTTCTTCCTTTTTAGCATGTGCTTAAGTTCTGTGTTCATCCATCCTGGTTTCCTTAACTGCTTCCTATTCTTCCCTCTTTTCGGAATTGTTAACAACTGTGCTTTGAGAATTTCATTTTTCAAGATTTCCCATCCTTCCTGGACATTTTTGTCTTTAAGGATATCCAGCCATTGGATCCCTCCAATTCTCTTTCTGAATCCCTTAAAATCTGCCTTTCTGAAATCTAACCTTGACGTCTGAGTCTTCACAGGTCTTCCGCCTCTAGTTATCCAAAATTCTAAAATAGCATGGTCGCTACCTCCTAGGGTCCCAGCCACTTTTACCTCCTCAACCATTTCCTCCCTGTTTATAAGGATTAGATCCAAGGTAGCAGTTCCCCTTGTTTTCTCCCTTACCTTTTGGAAGATAAAGTTGTCAGCAAGAGAGGATAAGAATTTCCTTGACCTGTTAGTTTTGCCTGAGAGAGATTCCCAACAAATGTCTGGGTAGTTGAAATCTCCCATGACAACTATGTCATATTTTTTGGAGAACTTGGCCATTTGATGCATAAAGAGTTCATCCATAGCTTCAGCTTGCACAGGCGGCCTGTAGTAAATGCCTACAATGGTGTCCTTTCCATTGTTCTGTCCTTGTATTCTTACCCAAACAGTTTCCACAGAACTCCCAGTCTCTGAAGCTTCAATCTCTGTGCAGATATACGCGTTACTAACATACAATGCGACACCCCCTCCTCGTTTATCAAGTCTGTTTCTTGCAAATAAGTTGTATCCTTCTAGTCTTGTATTCCAATCATGTGTATTGTCCCACCAAGTTTCAGTGATTCCAATGACATCATATTTCTTTTCCTGTGTTAGTAGTTCCAATTCTCCTTGTTTGTTGCCCATGCTTTGTGCATTAGTATAGAAACATTTTAGTTTGTGATTGGTTTCTCTTTCTCCAATATTTTTATTAATTAGATTCTTTCGTCTTTGTTCTTCCTTTCCACTTCTAATAGCAGAGTTCTCAATAGCATTTGTCAGGTGTATGGCTTTTTCTGGTCTTTTGCTTCCCTTCCCATGTTGTTCTAGTTTAAAGCTCTCCTTACAAGTGTAGCAAGGCGACTTCCAAATACATGCTTTCCAGTCTTCGTAAGGTGCACCCCATCTCTAGCAAGTAGTCCATCGTATAAGTAGTTCACTCCGTGATCCAGAAATCCAAATCGTTGCTGACGGCACCATCGACGTAGCCAGTTGTTCACCTGCAGAATCTTATTCCACCTCCTTGTTCCATGGCCATCCACTGGGAGGATGGAAGAGAAGACCACCTGCGCTCCCAGTTCTTTCACTTTCTTGCCTAAGTCTTCAAAGTCTCTGCAGATGGTTTCCAGGTCGTTTCTTGCAGTGTCATTTGTCCCCACATGTAGTAGCAGGAATGGGTAGTCATCTGTAGGTCTGAAGAGTCCTGATATCCTGTCAGACACATCTTTAATTTTTGCACCTGGAAGACAACACATTTCTCTTGAAGTTATATCCGGTCTGCAGATAGCGGCCTCAGTTCCTCTCAACAGGGAATCCCCCATGACCACCACTCTCCGTTTCTTCTTCACAACATTTTTCTTTCTCCATCCAGGAGGACTCTGAAGGCGTACAAGGTTGCTGCTTGTTGGCAAAGTCTTATCCTGATGTATTTCTTCATTGTTTTCCTGCGTGAGAGCCTGGTACTGGTTTCTGAGCAGTATGGGTGCTGACTGCCTCCTGATCCTCCTGCTTCTCTGGGTCACATGTCTCCATTCCTCTGTTTCTTCAGGTGCACTTCGAATTTCTTCTCTTTCTGTAACATGAAGAGATAATTCTGCTCTGTCCAAGAACTCTTCACCTTCCTTAATGATCTTCAACGTAGCTAACC
>NW_027362490.1:17500-20000 GCF_039654945.1 Dendrobates tinctorius | reverse complement strand
ATCGATCGGAGGATAAGACCGCTCTGAGAGGACATGGACGAGAGGGGCGTCCGCCTTCCGGAGCCCCCCCTTTCGGACGAGGACTCCGGATTTGCCCCCCGAAAGCCATCACCTCCAGAGAACCAGGGACCGCCGAGGGAGGGTCTGGTCAGGCTTGGGTACCCCAGCATTGCCTCTCTCGCTTGGGATGCACGATCGGCAAAAGTCCCTCTCGGAGCTGTGGAAGTTCGGTCTCAGCCGGAGTGCGCAACTTCCAGACGAGAGGGACCACATGCCAAGTCGCCTACCCAAGTCGGGGAACCAGAGAAACAACTGCTTTCTATCGGGGTAGAGAGACGACACTCTCTCAAGTACATTCTGCCAGAGGTGCGCATTCCTATGTATTTGCATTGCGGGACAACGTCCCCACTTTAAGGGGACGAAGTCGGAACTGTACCCGGCCTCAAGTCACTGTAGGGCGGATGCGGCACCTAGAAAATTCCTCATTCCGGTTCTTTTTCACTTAGTCGTTTTTTTTTTTGGCAAGAATGTACCCCAGGATGGCCAAAAAGCCAAAGCCAGGGACTGAGAACCATCGAGCATGCTCTGAGGGGACATAGTCAGAGGGGGCGTCCGCCTTCCAGAGCCCTCCTTCCCACGAGGACTCCAGATTTGCCCCCCCCCCCCTGACAACAGCCATCGCCTCCAGAGAACCAGGGACCACCGAGGGAGGGTCTGGTCGAAGCTCAGGTACCCAGGATAGCTTCTCCGGCTTGGGCATGGACCGCCAGACAAAGCCGCGGACCATGAACCATCCAGCCTGCTCTGAGGGGACATAGTCAGAGGGGGCGTCCGCCTTCAAGAGCCCTCCTTCCCACGAGGACTCCAGATTTGCCCCCCTGACAGCCATCACCTCCAGAGAACCAGGGACCGCCGAGGGAGGGTCTGGTCAAAGCTCACGTACCCCAGGAGAGCTTCTCCGGCTTGGGCACAGACCGCCAGACAAAGCCGCGGACCATGAACCATCCAGCCGGCTCTGAGGGGACATGGTCAGAAGGGGCGTCCGCCTTCTAGAGCCCAAACTCGGCCACGGACTCCAGATTTGCCCCCCTGAATGCCATCACCCTTCAGAAGACCAGGGACCACCGAGGGAGGGTCTGGTCAGGCTCAGGTACCCCAGGATCGCCTCTCTCACTTGGGACGCACGACCAGCAAAAGTCCCTCCTGGAGCCGTGGAAGTTCAGTCTCGGCCGTATTTTGCAACTTCCACGACAAGAGGGACCACCTTCTAAGTCGCCTACCCGAGCCAGAGAACCATAGGAACAACCGCCATACATCGGGGTAGAGAGAGCCCACTCTCTCCTATATTCTCCCGCAGGTGCGCATTACTATGTATTTGCATTGCGGGACAATGTACTTCAATGAGCGGGACAAAGTCGGAAATGTATCCGACCTCCTGGAACTGTGCGGCTGCTACAGCAGTCAGAAATTCCCCATTCCGGTTCTTTTTCACTTGGATTTTTTTTTTTGCAATTTTTTGCCTAAAACGTATTCCTCCAACATGTACTAGCTCATGACACTTGAAATTTTTGAGCCAATTGATAATAACAGCTTTTTAGAGCTCAAAAACAAAAAAAATTTGAGCGAACAAAAAATGTTCGAAAATGACCTCAGCTCCTGGAACTGTTTTCGGTACACCTCCAGAGAGGCTCCCCTGCCTGGAAGTCTGTCACTGCTCAGCTCGAAATTTTTCTAAGTCCCAAAATTCGGTTTTTCATCCAAAATTCAACTTTCTGCCCAGGATCCACAAACTTTAAACCCAGTTGGGGGACCCTCCCTGGGGGCCCTACAACATACTGAAGCCCCCCTGTGGTGGAAGTAGGGGAATTTACTTATTTTTACACAAAATCACAAAATTCCATTTTTTGTTCGCAAAACACTTTTTTGTCCTCAAGAAACTTTTTTGTCCTCAAAACACTTTTTTGTCCTCGAGAAACTTTTTTGTCCTCAAGAAACTTTTTTGTCCTCAAAACACTTTTTTGTCCTCAAAACTCAATTTCTTCCATAATTCGACTTTCCCCCAAAAAACCACACATTCTACCCTCATGGGAGGCACTCTCCCTCGGGTCCCCACATCATATTGACGCCCCAGAGCGGTGGGAGAAGGGGAAATCTGATTTTTGCACAAAAATCCAAAAATCGCTCTAAGTCCAAAAATCCTGAAAATTTTTCTAAGTCCCAACGGTACTTTCTGAAAAGTGTACCCAGGCCCCTGGAAGCCTCCTAGGTACACCTCCTGAGACTCCCCCCTTCCTGGAAGTCTGACACATCTCGAAATTTTTCTAAGTCCCAAAAACTGGTTTTTGCTCCATAATTCGACTTTCCCCCCAAAAGCCACACATTCTACCCTCATGGGAGGCACTCTCCCTCGGGTCCCCACATCATATTGACGCCCCAGAGCGGTGGGAGAAGGGGAAATTCGATTTTTGATCAAAAATCCAAAAATCGCTCTAAGTCCAAA
>NW_027362490.1:0-5000 GCF_039654945.1 Dendrobates tinctorius | reverse complement strand
AACCATCCAGCCTGCTCTGAGGGGACATAGTCAGAGGGGGCGTCCGCCTTCAAGAGCCCTCCTTCCCACGAGGACTCCAGATTTGCCCCCCTGACAGCCATCACCTCCAGAGAACCAGGGACCGCCGAGGGAGGGTCTGGTCAAAGCTCACGTACCCCAGGAGAGCTTCTCCGGCTTGGGCACAGACCGCCAGACAAAGCCGCGGACCATGAACCATCCAGCCGGCTCTGAGGGGACATGGTCAGAAGGGGCGTCCGCCTTCTAGAGCCCAAACTCGGCCACGGACTCCAGATTTGCCCCCCTGAATGCCATCACCCTTCAGAAGACCAGGGACCACCGAGGGAGGGTCTGGTCAGGCTCAGGTACCCCAGGATCGCCTCTCTCACTTGGGACGCACGACCAGCAAAAGTCCCTCCTGGAGCCGTGGAAGTTCAGTCTCGGCCGTATTTTGCAACTTCCACGACAAGAGGGACCACCTTCTAAGTCGCCTACCCGAGCCAGAGAACCATAGGAACAACCGCCATACATCGGGGTAGAGAGAGCCCACTCTCTCCTATATTCTCCCGCAGGTGCGCATTACTATGTATTTGCATTGCGGGACAATGTACTTCAATGAGCGGGACAAAGTCGGAAATGTATCCGACCTCCTGGAACTGTGCGGCTGCTACAGCAGTCAGAAATTCCCCATTCCGGTTCTTTTTCACTTGGATTTTTTTTTTTGCAATTTTTTGCCTAAAACGTATTCCTCCAACATGTACTAGCTCATGACACTTGAAATTTTTGAGCCAATTGATAATAACAGCTTTTTAGAGCTCAAAAACAAAAAAAATTTGAGCGAACAAAAAATGTTCGAAAATGACCTCAGCTCCTGGAACTGTTTTCGGTACACCTCCAGAGAGGCTCCCCTGCCTGGAAGTCTGTCACTGCTCAGCTCGAAATTTTTCTAAGTCCCAAAATTCGGTTTTTCATCCAAAATTCAACTTTCTGCCCAGGATCCACAAACTTTAAACCCAGTTGGGGGACCCTCCCTGGGGGCCCTACAACATACTGAAGCCCCCCTGTGGTGGAAGTAGGGGAATTTACTTATTTTTACACAAAATCACAAAATTCCATTTTTTGTTCGCAAAACACTTTTTTGTCCTCAAGAAACTTTTTTGTCCTCAAAACACTTTTTTGTCCTCGAGAAACTTTTTTGTCCTCAAGAAACTTTTTTGTCCTCAAAACACTTTTTTGTCCTCAAAACTCAATTTCTTCCATAATTCGACTTTCCCCCAAAAAACCACACATTCTACCCTCATGGGAGGCACTCTCCCTCGGGTCCCCACATCATATTGACGCCCCAGAGCGGTGGGAGAAGGGGAAATCTGATTTTTGCACAAAAATCCAAAAATCGCTCTAAGTCCAAAAATCCTGAAAATTTTTCTAAGTCCCAACGGTACTTTCTGAAAAGTGTACCCAGGCCCCTGGAAGCCTCCTAGGTACACCTCCTGAGACTCCCCCCTTCCTGGAAGTCTGACACATCTCGAAATTTTTCTAAGTCCCAAAAACTGGTTTTTGCTCCATAATTCGACTTTCCCCCCAAAAGCCACACATTCTACCCTCATGGGAGGCACTCTCCCTCGGGTCCCCACATCATATTGACGCCCCAGAGCGGTGGGAGAAGGGGAAATTCGATTTTTGATCAAAAATCCAAAAATCGCTCTAAGTCCAAAAATCCTGAAAATTTTTCTAAGTCCCAACGGTACTTTCTGAAAAGTGTACCCAGGCCCCTGGAAGCCTCCTAGGTACACCTCCCGAGGCGCCCCCTTCCTGGAAGTCTGTCACATCTCGAAATTTTTCTAAGTCCCAAAAAATGGTTTTTGCTCCATAATTCGACTTTCCCCCCAAAAGTCACACATTCTACCCTCATGGGAGGCACTCTCCCTCGGGTCCCCACTTCATATTGACGCCCCAGAGCGGTGGGAGAAGGGAAAATTCGATTTTTGCACAAAAATCCAAAAATCGCTCTAAGTCCAAAAATCTTGAAAATTTTTCTAAGTCCCAACGGTACTTTCTGAAAAGTGTACCCAGGCCCCTGGAAGCCTCCTAGGTACACCTCCCGAGGCGCCCCCTTCCTGGAAGTCTGACACATCTCGGAATTTTTTCTAAGTCCCCAAAAATGGTTTTTGCTCCATAATTCGACTTTCCCCCCAAAAGTCACACATTCTACCCTCATGGGAGGCACTCTCCCTCGGGTCCCCACTTCATATTGACGCCCCAGAGCGGTGGGAGAAGGGAAAATTCGATTTTTGCACAAAAATCCAAAAATCGCTCTAAGTCCAAAAATCTTGAAAATTTTTCTAAGTCCCAACGGTACTTTCTGAAAAGTGTACCCAGGCCCCTGGAAGCCTCCTAGGTACACCTCCCGAGGCGCCCCCTTCCTGGAAGTCTGACACATCTCGGAATTTTTTCTAAGTCCCCAAAAATGGTTTTTGCTCCATAATTCGACTTTCCCCCCAAAAGTCACACATTCTACCCTCATGGGAGGCACTCTCCCTCGGGTCCCCACTTCATATTGACGCCCCAGAGCGGTGGGAGAAGGGAAAATTCGATATTTGCACAAAAATCCAAAAATCGCTCTAAGTCCAAAAATCTTGAAAATTTTTCTAAGTCCCAACGGTACTTTCTGAAAAGTGTACCCAGGCCCCTGGAAGCCTCCTAGGTACACCTCCCGAGGCGCCCCCTTCCTGGAAGTCTGACACATCTCGGAATTTTTTCTAAGTCCCCAAAAATGGTTTTTGCTCCATAATTCGACTTTCCCCCCAAAAGTCACACATTCTACCCTCATGGGAGGCACTCTCCCTCGGGTCCCCACTTCATATTGACGCCCCAGAGCGGTGGGAGAAGGGAAAATTCGATTTTTGCACAAAAATCCAAAAATCGCTCTAAGTCCAAAAATCTTGAAAATTTTTCTAAGTCCCAACGGTACTTTCTGAAAAGTGTACCCAGGCCCCTGGAAGCCTCCTAGGTACACCTCCCGAGGCGCCCCCTTCCTGGAAGTCTGACACATCTCGGAATTTTTTCTAAGTCCCCAAAAATGGTTTTTGCTCCATAATTCGACTTTCCCCCCAAAAGTCACACATTCTACCCTCATGGGAGGCACTCTCCCTCGGGTCCCCACTTCATATTGACGCCCCAGAGCGGTGGGAGAAGGGAAAATTCGATTTTTGCACAAAAATCCAAAAATCGCTCTAAGTCCAAAAATCTTGAAAATTTTTCTAAGTCCCAACGGTACTTTCTGAAAAGTGTACCCAGGCCCCTGGAAGCCTCCTAGGTACACCTCCCGAGGCGCCCCCTTCCTGGAAGTCTGTCACATCTCGAAATTTTTCTAAGTCCCAAAAAATGGTTTTTGCTCCATAATTCGACTTTCCCCCCAAAAGTCACACATTCTACCCTCATGGGAGGCACTCTCCCTCGGGTCCCCTCAACATATTGACGCCCCAGAGCGGTGGGAGAAGGGGAAATCTGATTTTTGCACAAAAATCCAAAAATCGCTCTAAGTCCAAAAATCCTGAAAATTTTTCTAAGTCCCAACGGTACTTTCTGAAAAGTGTACCCAGGCCCCTGGAAGCCTCCTAGGTACACCTCCTGAGACTCCTCCCTTCCTGGAAGTCTGACACATCTCGAAATTTTTCTAAGTCCCAAAAAATGGTTTTTGCTCCATAATTCGACTTTCCCCCCAAAAGCCACACATTCTACCCTCATGGGAGGCACTCTCCCTCGGGTCCCCTCAACATATTGACGCCCCAGAGCGGTGGGAGAAGGGAAAATTCGATTTTTGCACAAAAATCCAAAAATCGCTCTAAGTCCAAAAATCTTGAAAATTTTTCTAAGTCCCAACGGTACTTTCTGAAAAGTGTACCCAGGCCCCTGGAAGCCTCCTAGGTACACCTCCTGAGACTCCCCCCTTCCTGGAAGTCTGTCACATCTCGAAATTTTTCTAAGTCCCAAAATTCGGTTTTTCACCCAAAATTCAACCTTCCGCCCAGGATCCAGAAATTTTACCCCCAGTTTGGGGCCTCTTTTGGGACACGCTCAGACATATTTCACTCTCTGACTTCCATCCACCGCTTACTGGGCGAATATTAAGCCCGCCAACCGACCGCTACAGGGCATGTATTAAGCCCGCCAACCGACCGCTACAGGGCGTGTATTAAGCCCGCCAACCGACCGCTACAGGGCGAGTATTAAGCCCGCCAACCGACCGCTACAGGGCGAGTATTAAGCCCGCCAACCGACCGCTACAGGGCGAGTATTAAGCCCGCCAACCGACCGCTACAGGGCGAGTATTAAGCCCGCCAACCGACCGCTACAGGGCGAGTATTAAGCCCGCCAACCGACCGCTACAGGGCGAGTATTAAGCCCGCCAACCGACCGCTACAGGGCGAGTATTAAGCCGCCAACCGACCATTACGTCCCCTTCCGAATCTACTCAGGGTGGGCCTGAGCTGGGGGGTCGGGAGTTCGCAGCCCGGCCGCGGCCAAAGTGCCCCACCTCGGTCATAGTTGTCCCGCCCAAAGGAATAGGTGTTTTGTTCCGGCCGGTGACGATTCGGGCCAGGGCCGGCAGCCGGCAGCTGTTCGGACGAAGGGTTGATCAGGCCCCCTGGGCGTCCAGCCGTCGGTCCCGAACCCCGGATGGAGTTCCCGTCTTCCCCCCTGCGCCGGCGAGGGGAGGATGCGCGCGGGAGGCGAACCCCATATTTTGGGATGGATGGACAAAAGCTTGTCTCGAGGGATGACTTTCAATA
Source organism: Dendrobates tinctorius (assembly GCF_039654945.1). Taxonomy (NCBI): domain Eukaryota; kingdom Metazoa; phylum Chordata; class Amphibia; order Anura; family Dendrobatidae; genus Dendrobates; species Dendrobates tinctorius. Next base: position 210 of record NW_027362490.1, on the reverse strand, counting down.
GATCGCAGCGAGGGGAGCTGCTCTGCTACGTACGAAACCCCGAGACAGAAGCAGGTCGTCTACGAATGATTTAGCACCGGGTTCCCAGCGAAACTTGCGGTGCGCTCCGGGAGAGAGGCGGCGGGGCTTCCGGCCGCACTCCGGTCCACGGGGCGTGCGGCGTTACTCGCCGGGGGCTCGGGGACCCCCGGCTATCCCTGGCCGGGATGG
>NW_027362489.1:0-38228 GCF_039654945.1 Dendrobates tinctorius | reverse complement strand
TACACACAACATACTATATACACACACCATATACTATATACATACCATATACTATACACACATCATATACTATATACACACCACATACTATATACACACATACAAGCCACATATAACATACTCACAACGTACTATATACACACAACATACCATATATACACACACAAGCCACACATTATATACTCATACCATACTATATACACACACCACATACTATATACACACACCACATACTATATACATACCATATACTATACACACATCATATACTATATACACACCACATACTATATACACACATACAAGCCACATATAACATACTCACACCATACTATATACACACACCACATACTATGCACACACCATATACTTTACACACATCATATACTATATACACACCACATACTATATACACACACCACATACTATATACACACATACAAGCCACATATAACATACACACAACGTACTATATACACACAACATACCATATATACACACACAAGCCACACATTATATACTCACACCATACTATATACACACACCACATACTATATACACACAAGCCACATACTATACACACACCATATACTATACACACACATCATATACTATATACACACCACATACTATACACACATACAAGCCACATATAACATACACACAACATACTATATACACACACCATATACTAGATACACACACCACATACTATATACACACATACAAGCCACATATAACATACACACAACGTACTATACACACTCACCATATACTAGATACACACACCACATACTATATACACACATACAAGCCACATATAACATACGCACAACGTACTATATACACACAACATACCATATATACACACACAAGCCACACATTATATACTCACACCATACTATATATACACACCACATACTATATACACACAAGCCACATACTATACACACACCATATACTATACACACACATCATATACTATATACACACCACATACTATATACACACATACAAGCCACATATTACATACACACAACATACTATATACACACAACATACCATATATACACACACAAGCCACACATTATATACTCACACCATACTATATACACACACCACATACTATATACACACAAGCCACATACTATACACACACCATATACTATACACACACATCATATACTATATACACACCACATACTATATACACACATACAAGCCACATATAACATACATACAACATACTATATACACACACCATATACTAGATACACACACCACATACTATATACACACATACAAGCCACATATAACATACACACAACGTACTATATACACACACCATATAATAGATACACACACCACATACTATATACACACATACAAGCCACATATAACATACACATAACGTACTATATACACACAACATACCATATATACACACACAAGCCACACATTATATACTCACACCATACTATATACACACACCACATACTATATACACACAAGCCACATACTATACACACACCATATACTATACACACATCATATACTATATACACACCACATACTATATACACACATACAAGCCACATATATCATACACACAACATACTATATACACACACCATATACTAGATACACACACCACATACTATATACACACATACAAGCCACATATAACATACACACAACGTACTATATACACACACCATATACTAGATACACACACCACATACTATATACACACATACAAGCCACATATAACATACACACAACGTACTATATACACACAACATACCATATATACACACACAAGCCACACATTATATTCTCACACCATACTATATACACACACCACATACTATATACACACAAGCCACATACTACATACACACACCACATATTATATACACACCACATACTATATACACACAAGCCACATACTATACACACACCATATACTATATACACATCACATATTATACACACACCACATACTATATACACACATACAAGCCACATATAACATACACACAACATACCATATATACGCACACAAGCCACACATTATATATTCACACGATACTATATACACACAAGCCACATACTATACACACACCATATACTATATACACACCACATATTCTACACACCACATACTATATACACACATACAAGCCACATATAACATACACACAACATACCATATATACACACACAAGCCACACATTATATACTCTCACCATACTATATACACACACCACATACTATATACACACAAGCCACATACTATACACACACCACATACTATATACACACATACAAGCCACATATAACATACACACAACATACTATATACACACAACATACCATATATACACACACAAGCCACACATTATATACTCATACCATACTATATACACACACCACATACTATATACACACACCACATACTATATACACACAAGCCACATACTATACACACACCATATACTATATACACACCACATATTATACACACACCACATACTATATACACAAACAAGTCACATATAACATACACACACCACATACAATATACACAAGCCACATTTTATATACACACACCACATACTGTATACACACCACATATTACTGTATATACACACAAGCCACAAACTATATACATGCCACATACCCACCTCATACTACACATACACAAGCCACATACTATGTATACACACCACATACTATATATACTCCACATACAATATATACACAAGCCACATCTAATATATAAAGCTCAAGTGTGTGTATGTACTGTATGTATGTATGTATGCATGTGTGTATGTCCAGGATTGGCATCCGCACCGTCGCAGCTACAGCCACAATATTTGGCACAGTCACACGTCTGGACCCCGAGAGTGTCCTAGGCTATGTTGTGAGGTGAAATTTCAGCCCCACGCGTTCCAATTCACCAAACAATTTTGCCCCTATCTACATAATGGGGAAAAAGTGTGTGTGTGTGTATTAAGCCCCGCCCCTCATTATGATGTCATAATGGTTGAGTATGAGATGGAGGATGTGTGATGGGTATATGGGCACTGAACTATGGGATGGAGGATATGTATGACGGGTATATGGGCAAGGGACTATGGGATGGAGGATGTGTGATTGGTATATGGGCACGGGACTATGGGATGGAGGATATGTATGATGGGTATATGGGCACGGGACTATGGGATGGCGGATATGTATGATGGGTATATGGGCACGGGACTATGGGATGGAGGATATGTATGATGGGTATATGGGCATGGGACTATGATATGAAGGATGTGTGATGGGTATATGGGCACTCGACTATGGGATGGTGAATATGTATGATGGGTATATGGGCATGGGACTATGGGATGGAGGTTGTATGATGGGTATATGGGCATGGGACTATGGGATGGAGGATGTGTGATGGGTATATGGGCACTCGACTATGGGATGGAGGATATGTATAATGGGTATATGGGCACGGGCCTATGGGATCGTGGATATGTATGATGGGTGTATGGGCACAGGACTATTGGATGGAGGATAATTATAATTTGCTATAACTAACCACAGTTAGTTACTATGCCCGGGCAGCGCCGGGCTCTTCAGCTAGTATTATATAAAAGAAAAAAGGGGTTCGGTACCATTTTAGCCAGTTGAAAAATAATGCATAGCATATTATATACACACACACACCATACTATATACACACCACATACACACCTCATACTATAAACCAGGAGCATTGCTAGAGTCCTATAAGATCAGGGGCCCAAGCCCCAAAGTGCATATTTCCCCATATAACTCCCCTAAGCCATTTAAAATATCATCTATACATACATAATTATAGTATACCAATGTTGCTAACCAAAAATACACAATGCAAAGACCAATATTATCAATATGCTACTTTAAAATATGGCTACACAATGTCCACTACCATCACCACTACACAGCGAATACATATTATAATAAGCAATATTATTATAAGAAAGCTGACTACACAGACACAAATGGAACCAAGATTAAGCTGGCTGGCTTAGTGATAGAAAACAAAGAGTGGTTATTAATGGGGCATACTCAGATTGGGCCAGGGTTACTAGTGGGGTACCACAGGGTTCTGTATTGGGCCCCCTACTATTTAATATATTTATTAATGATCTAGTGGATGGCTTACACAGTAAAATATCAGTATTTGCAGATGATACAAAACTATGGAAGGTAGTTAACACAAAGGAGGACAGTTTGCAACTACAGACAGATTTGAGTAAATTGGAGAATTGAGCTGAAAAATGGCAAATGAGGTTTAACACAGATAAGTGTAAGGTTATGCACATGGGAAGGAGAAACAGATGCTATAATTACTTACTAAATGGAAAACTGCTGGGGAAATCAGACATGGAAAAAGACTTAGGCATCTTAGTCAATAAGAAGCTAAATTGGAGTGCCCAGTGTCAGGCAGCTGCCAGCAAAGCAAATAGGGTCATGGGATGCATTAGAAGAGGTCTGGGGACACGAGATGAAAACATAATTCTCCCTCTGTACAAATCACTCGTCAGACCACACTTGGAGTATTGTGTGCTATTTTGGACGTCGGTGCTCAAGAAAGACATTACTGAACTAGAAAGGGTTCAAAGGCGGGCTACTAAAATGATAAATGGAGTTGGTTCACTACAATACCCAGAAAGGTTATCAAAATTAGGTCTATTTACTCTAGAAAAGAGAAGACTTAGGGAAGACCTAATATATATGTACAAGTATATCAGAGGGCAATACAGAGATCTCTCCAATGAACTGTTTGTACTAAGGACTGTGACAAGAACAAGGGGGCATTCTCTTCGTTTGGAGGAAAGACAATTTCTGCACCAGCATAGAAGAGGGTTCTTCACGGTAAGAGCAGTGAGGCTCTGGAATTCTCTTCCTGAGGAAGTGGTGATGGCCAACTCATTGAATGAATTTAAGAAAGGAATGGATGCTTTTCTTGTGAGTAACAGTATACAAGGTTATGAATAACATAATATTATAGGTAGATGATTGACCCAGCTTAGGGGAAGGAATTTTTTCCCTATGGAGAAAATTGGCTTCTACTCTGTGGGTTTTTTGCCTTCCCCAGGATCAACAATGCAGAACAGCTGCACTAAAAATAGGCTGAACTAGATGGACATAAGTTCTTCCTTCAGCCTTCAAAACTATGTTACTATGTTATTACTACGTAGATAAGGGAACTGAGATATGGGAGCAAAACCGATCTTACTACAAAGATAAGGGAGCAGAACCAAGCTTAATACAGAGCTATAGGAGCAGAACCGAGACTACTACAGAGCTATGGGAGCAGAATCAAGCTTACTAGAGAGATATGGGAGTGGGTCGCCGTCCCATGGCCGTGGGGTACTCGGTACCGGGCCGGTGTCAGTGGGACGTGTCACAGCAGTGGTGACCCAGACCGTGGCCCTGGTCGCCCAAGTAATAGGAAGATGTGAATAGTGAAATTTAGTTAGATGAATAGTTCGTGACGCCACCTGTGGTGTTCGGCAAGGGAGGTGTTAAGCCGACACTGCATGCAGATCCTCCAGGACAGATGGCGTGGTGCAGCAATGATGGTATAGCCCTCCACAGGCAGGGCTGTTGTCCCAGGGCGGTGTAGATGTGGAGACACTTAGGTGATGTATTGTCTGGCGCAGGGGATGTAGCAGTGTCAGGCAGACGGACGCAGGAAGGAATGGAGGACACCAGGGCATGTACTTCCAAAGCTTTACTCACAGTCTGTAGTGCCCGCTTCTGTGCCGTGTCCTTCGGGTCAGGGACTCAGTCAACCTCCAGGCAAGATGGAAAGCTCCCTTCTACACTCCGCCAACTTATGTGCCTTTCTTGAAGGTCTCCTCTAAAGCGCCTTTAAGTGTGAAGATCTCCAGTACCGTGTTACACTGGAGTTCCTCCTGACAGATGTTCCCAAGAACTCTACTTGCACGGCAGACAGCTGTAGCCTGCTTCGTGGACTCTCTACTCCTAAGTCCCGGCTCTCTATCTGTATTGCTGTTGTGCCCTTTGGTCGCCCTCGCACACCAAGGGCAGCGGGGTACTCGGTACCGGGCCGGTGTCAAGGTGGGAATGTGTCACATCAGCGGTGACCCGGTCCGTGGCCCTGGGCGCCCAATATCAATGGCGGTGATGTTAATGGTGTTAAAGTTTATTAGAATAGTTCGTGACGCCACCCGTGGTGTTTGGCAAGTAAGATGTTGAGCCAACGCTGCATGCAGATCCGCTGGGACTGATGGTGTGGTGCAGCAAAGATGGTGTAGCTCCCCACAGGTGGAGCTGTAGTCCCAGGGCAGTGTAGGTGCAATGGATGAGGAGAGGCGCAGAATGGTATGGAGGCTGGTACCCAGGTGTAGTGGTGCGGGAATAACTGGAGGACACCCGAGTATGTGGTTCCAAAGCTTTACTCACTGTTTGCAGTTCACTCCACTGCCTGCCTCCGTACTGTGTTCTCCAGGTCAGGGCTCCAGCCAACCTCCAGGCAGGATAGGATTCTCCCTTCCACACTCCGCCAACACGTACCTTACTGAATGACTCCTCCAATGCGCCTTTAGGTGCGAAGCACTCCAGTACTTAGTTACCCTGGAATGCCTCTCTCTAGGCGTTCCTAGTCTTTGCTTGTATGACAGACAGCTGTAGCCTGCTTCGGGGACTCCTCACTGCGTCCTGGCTCTCTATTCAGTTGCTGTTGTGTCCTGTTGTGAGTTCATTTTCCCCTTCGTCACTGAGGTCTGGTGAACTCCCTATTCTGGTAAAGGAAGGTAATGAGTCTGATTATCAGGCACCTGAGCCTGATGATGATGACTGGCTGAGTGGAGTCAAGGACTGGATATAAGGCTGCCGACGCCCTTCTGCCCTGCGGGTGATTTCTCTGTGGACTTCTAGGAGACCAGTCTGATTCCTGCTCCTCTAAAGCTAAGTTTTCTGCTTTGCCTGTTAGCATTTGTGTTTGTTTTTGTTTGCCTTGCTTTTCTGGATTCTGCCATTCCCTGCTGGGGTGAGCTGAATCTCCTTTTGCCGGTTGCTCTGTCTTCAGAATATTCCTGAGTACTGACATAGCTTTTTGAAGCCTAGCGTCTTCAGGGCCTTTTTCACTGTCAGTTTGTTGGCTCTTATTTTCATAGGGTTTTTCACGGATTGCAGACAGCAGCCTTCCTGTCCTTTCCTATCTAGTTAGCTTGGGCCCCGTCTTTACTCAGTCTATCTTTCTGTCTGTGTTAGGCTATGTGCCCACGCTAGCATTTTTAAACGCTCAGGAAAAGGATCCCCTTCCCAGAAATCGCGCGTCTTTTTCCGCGCGTTTTTTGCGCGATTTTTGACGCGTTTTTGACGCGTTTTTTTGACACGCAATTTCTGGGATCATTGGGGATGGCTAAAAATGCTCAGCAATGCGGAAATTAATGAGCATGCTGCGTTTTTAGCCGCTAAGCGATTCCTGAGCGGTTAAAAACGCATGCATTGGCACAAAAAGCCAAAAACGCATGCTAATTAATTTGATGCATCTTTTAAGCATTTCTGCAGCGTCTGAGCCGGCTCAAACGCTGCAGAAACGCTTAAAAAAACGCATTGTGTGCACACAGCCTTAGTGTTCTTTCTTCTTGCTTCACCGTCATTATATGTTGGGGGCTGCTTTATGCTTTGGGGTCTGCTCTGGGGCAGTTTAGATTTCCCTTTCTGTCTTTAGGCTTTATAGTCCTCCGGCTGTGATCGTGGGGTCTAGGGCATCGTAGGAACCCCCCACGGCTACTGCTAGTTGTGTTGATAGGTTCAGGGGTCTGCAATCCGATAGCTGCCAACTTCTCTGGTTTTCTGGACTTAGCTAGCATTTCTATTTTTGCCTCCTACGGTGACTCATTCATAACAGTGTCCCAAGTCTATGATGGAAGCAAGGTGTTAGCGGATCACTACTCCTCCGGTGTCTGTTGCCGGACATAAAGATCCAATCAACCTCGGGGACCGGGCCCCGGCCTTTGCGCTCTCTGGATTGGAAGGGTTCTCTATCTTTCTTCAACCAGCTTCCCACTGTCCTTCTATTCTCCTTCGTTCCAATCTGTTCTATCTGTCTTATGGAAGGTTAGGTTATCAATCTTATCAATCTCTTTCTCTGTTTTTCTCGTACCAGCAGCCCAGATCACTGGGACCTGCTGCAGCACATCCTTCAGACACCCATCTTCTCTCTTCTCTCTCCAACTAACCAACCAACTCCTCCCTAACTCTCACTCTTCCCACTCTTTTATATCATCTCACTCCACCCGCCTCCCAACACATCTCGTGTTATGAAGCAGGGTTCCACGAGGGGTGCTCTGCTAACCCCCAGCCTGAAGCTGTTAGGTGGCCCCATTGAACTATCCTGTGTGTGGAATGCAGGTGTGGAGGTCAGGAGTTCCCACCTTACCTGGATGGTGGGGCACTACACCTTAGGAGAAGGTGCAGTACCTCTGTGGCGACTGAAGCCTCAGGGGCGCCACATACCCCCCGTTAAACACAGCACGTCCGCGGGTTGTAAGACAACAAAAGGTACAATACAGGAACACACAAAAAATTTTAAATGCTATTCAACAATACTTATCTAATCTTCCTAATTGCATTTCTTAAACATTACAAACAGCTTAACTTCCTATCTTAGTATCAAAAATTTACTTAAGTGCAATTCATAGTTCAAAGTGCAATTATTCTTTCTCTCTCTTTCTACTGGATGCAAGACACTGACTATCTGTACTTGGCCTGTCACCTGTCACTTTCAATTCTTCAGTCTTTATTCAATTCTCACATTCTATCTCAAAACTTTTCTAATTCCCTGTATCAAATATTCTATAAAAGACATTTACTTTCCACAAGACACAACATTATCAAATAGGTTATCATAAAACAATCAAAGATTCTTGCAAAGTGTGATGTGAGACTTAGGTAGATCTCCTGGAGTGGACCCGCTGGACCATGGCAACGAATCTCCCACGGGCGAGCTGGCCAGGTGGACCACCCCCTATACAGGGAGTGTTTGGGGCAGGCCCGCGGGTAACTATCACCACGGCAGCTGGTACCCAGAGAGAATACAGGAGAGCTGGCAAGGGGCCAGAGATGCTGGCGGAGGACCTCCCCAGAAACAAGAATACGGATGGCGGACAGGTCAGGAACACAGGCGATACGGAGGGAAGCAGGCACGAACTGGAGAACTCAGCCAGGGGACCAGGACAGACCGGAGCACGAGCTCAGACTTCCAGATCCTAGGAGAGAGGACAGTGGAGAAGACGGGTAAGCTACAGGCAGGGAGGCAACGGGGGTGCACACAGAGACAAGGGCCAGAATCACCGCCAGCAGGAAGAGGCCGCCTGATATAGGGAGTCATGGCAGGGACTTCCGGGTCATGACCCCTCCCAGCGCAAGGTGAGGAGAGCGCGCGGCCTCAGGAGGGGTAGAGAGCACGCGTGCTCCTGACCACAGTGTGTGCACGCACGCCCGCCGAGGAACAGGAAGCTGAACCGGGGCGCGCGCCCGACGGGACACAGGAGACCAGGCAGGAGCGAGTGCCGGGAACAAGAGACGGGGAAAGGAGGAGCGCGGAGAAGGCCGAGGCAGCTGGGACCGCGGCGTGGAGGCCGCCAGAGAGTGGGCAGACTGCCGGCAGAAGAGAAGGTATTGGTAGGGGCTGCGGCGGCAGCAGCGTGACAGTACCCCCCTCCCTACGCGCCCCCCTCCGCAGAGTGGAAAAAACTTAGCCAAAATTCGAGGAGCCCGAATATTCTCCCGAGGCTCCCAGGACCTCTCCTCAGGACCAAAGCCCTTCCAATCGACCAGAAAAAAGGTCCTCCCCCTTCGCTTCTTCATGGTCAAAATGTCTTTAACCTCAAACTCATTGTCAGCGGAGACAGGCGGCGGCGACTGAGTGGCAGAGGTTTGGAAGCGATTGAGGATGACCGGTTTTAGAAGGGAGACATGAAAAGCACTGGGGATGCGAAGTGAGGCGGGAAGTCGCAGTTTGTAGGAGACGTCGTTAATACGAGCCAATACCTCAAAGGGTCCAATATAGCGGGGACCCAGTTTATGTGAAGGGATCTTGAGACGAATGAACTTGGAGGACAGCCAAACTTTAGCACCAGGGTGATATGGCAGGGAATCCAGGCGCCTTTTGTCTGCGTGTCTCTTTACCTTGTCGCGTGCTAACTCGAGAGCGGCCTTTGTCTTTTGCCAGATCCTGGAGAAATCCCCGGACAGATCAGCCGCCAGTACACCCGAGGCAGAGGGAACCGGTAGAGGTACACCCGGATGCTGCCCGTAGACAACAAAAAAAGGAGATTTGCCAGAAGACTCGCTGACGTGGTTATTATAGGCGAACTCTGCCCACGGGAGTAAGTCTGACCAGTCGTCCTGGTGGGCATTAGAAAAGTGCCGGAGATAGTTCACCAAATTCTGGTTAGTCGGCTCCGCTTGACCATTGGACTGTGGGTGGTAAGATGAGGAGAAGTCAAGTGTGACATCCATCGACTTGCATAGGGCTCTCCAAAATCGAGAGGTAAATTGGACTCCTCTGTCAAAAACAATATGTTGGGGTAGTCCATAGAGACGGAAGATGTGGTGAACGAAAACTTTTGCCAAGTCTCGTGCTGAAGGTAACCCGGGGAGAGAGATGAAATGTGCCATCTTAGAGAATCTGTCTACCACCACAAGGACGACGGTACAATCTGCAGACCTGGGTAGATCGGTAATGAAATCCATGGCAATGTGTTGCCAAGGGGACAATGGAACTGGAAGCGGATGCAGAATACCGGAAGGCAAATGCCTAGGCACCATGGTTTTAGCACAGGACGGACAGGAAGCGACAAAATCTCGGACATCCAGGGGAAGAGTCGGCCACCAGTAGTAGCGGGAGACAAGGACAAGTGTTTTTTTAAGGCCGACATGACCAGCAAGTTTGGAAGCATGCCCCCAGTGTAGGATCTGTCTTCGGTCCATCTCTGCCACGAAAGTCTTACCACGTGGCGGCGAGACGAGAGAGAGAGGTGCCACCGTGATGAGCCTGGAGGGATCGAGATATGTGTGGGTTCCTCCTCCAAATCTGCAGAAAGGAAGGACCTGGACAAAGCATCAGCCTTGAGGTTCTTGTTGCCGGGACGAAAGTGCAGATCAAAATCGAATCGGCCAAAGAACAGAGACCACCTGGCCTGCCGAGGATTGAGTCTGTGCCGATTGAAGGTAAGTCAGATTTTTATGGTCCGTGTAGATTGTAAACGGATGTAGGGCTCCCTCTAATAAGTACCTCCATTCCTCCAGAGCTAATTTGATGGCAAGCAGTTCCCGGTCTCCGATGGAATAGTTTCGCTCCGAAGTGAAGAAGGACTTGGAAAAGAAACCGCACGTAACAAGTCTACCAGAGGGAGATTTTTGAGACAGAACTGCTCCGGCCCCAGTTGCGGAAGCATCCACCTCGAGGATGAAAGCTTTATTGGCTTCTGGGCGATGGAGCACGGGTGCCATGGCGAATGCGTGTTTCAGAGACAAGAAGGCGTTCTCGGCTTCAGGGGACCAGGCGTGCGGATTAGCTCCCTTACGGATCAAAGAGGAGATAGGACCAGTCAAAGAGGAAAAATGAGGAATGAACTGCCGGTAGTAATTTGCGAAGCCAAGAAATCGCTGAATGGCTTTTACCCCATGGGGATGCGGCCAGTTAAGCACGGCAGATACTTTCTCCGGGTCCATGCATAAGCCTGAGTCAGAGATGACGTATCCTAGGAATGGAAGGGTGGACTGTTCAAAGGTGCATTTCTCCAGCTTAGCATATAGGCAATTCTCCCTTAGGCGTAACAGTACTCGACGGACATCTCTCCTGTGGGCGGGCAGATCGGGAGAGAAGACGAGGATATCGTCCAGATATACGACCACACAGGAGTACAGAAGGTCTCGGAAAATGTCATTTACAAATTCCTGAAAGACTGCGGGGGCGTTGCACAAACCGAATGGCATGACGAGATACTCGTAGTGCCCATCCCTGGTGTTAAAAGCGGTATTCCATTCATCTCCGGAGCGAATACGGATGAGATTGTAGGCTCCACGGAGATCCAGTTTGGTAAAGATTTGCACCCCTCGCAGCCGGTCGAATAACTCGGGGATGAGAGGTAGGGGGTATTTGTTCTTGATAGTGATTTCATTAAGACCCCAATAGTCGATACACGGGCAAAGGGACCCATCCTTCTTCTTGACAAAAAAGAAACCTGCTCCGGCGGGTGAAGATGACTTCCGGATAAAGCCCCTGGCCAAATTCTCCTGAACGTACTCAGTCATGGCTTGGGATTCGAGCGGACTCAAAGGATAGATTCGCCCCTGGGGCGGAGTTGAACCTGGAACAAACTCGATCGGGCAATCACATGGCCAGTGCGGTGGAAGAGTCTCTGCCTCCTTTTTGTCAAAGACGTCAGCAAAGGCCCAGTAGGCCGGGGGCAGATCCGCTGGACCCAAGGCAGGTAGCGAAGTCATGAGAGGTTGTACCGGAAGAAGACATTTAGTCTGGCAGAAACGACTCCAACGAAGAATGTCTCCAGAGCGCCAATCCAAGACGGGTGTGTATCCTCAACCATGGAAGACCCAGAAGCAAGGTGTGGGACAGTGACGGCAGCACGAAGAAGGCTATCTTCTCACGGTGCAGGACCCTGATCTGTAACTCCACCTCTTCGGTGACCAAAGTGACGGTCTCGTGCAGGGGAACACGGTCGACTGAAGCTAACTGCTGGGGAACCTCCAAGGACCTGACAGGTATCTGCAATCTTTTTACCGCCTCGAGTTGGATGAAGTTCCCTGCAGCCCCTGAGTCAATATAGGCCACCTCAGAAAAACGTTTGGATCCCAGGACAAACAAAACAGAGAGGGTCAAGGGTAGAGAGGTATCACAGACACCTAGGGAGGCCTCTCTTACCTGTCCTAGGCTGAGGTGTTTCCCAGCCTCACTGGACAGGAACGCAGAAGATGGGAGGCGCTGCCACAATAGAGACAGAAAAATATTCAGGATTGAGAGTCCTCAGTAGTTGATACCTTTTAATGGCTAACTGAAAAGATGGTAACACATTGCACACAATAGAGACAAAGACCATGTGTAAGTCTCTCCTGGCGACGCAGCTCCGCTGGTCTGAGTCAGTCCACTTGCATGGGCTCCAAAGCTGACGCCACGGTGGTAGGTCGTGGGCGAGGAGGACTGCGTGGAGAAGGGGAAAAACGAGAAGGCCTTCTCTCCCTGGCGGCTTCGCGGGAGCGCTCCTGGAAACGCAGATCAATTCGCGTTGCCAGAGAGATGAGGTCCTCCAAAGACGTGGGTGTGTCTCTCCCAGCCAACTCGTCTTTGATTCGAGCCGACAAGCCGCGCCAAAAAGCCCCCACTAGAGCCTCGTTGTTCCATCCAAGCTCGGAGGACACTGTACGGAACTGGATGGCATACTGCCCCACAGAGAGAGCACCCTGGCGGAGGTTAAATAAGGACTCGGTGGCCGAGACCAGGCGACCGGGCTCATCGAAGACTCTACGAAAGGTCTCTAAGAAGGTCGCAAGCTGGGAGACTAACGGGTCGTCACGTTCCCACAAGGGATTTACCCAAGCCAGCGTCTCACCCTCCAAATGGGATACCACAAAGGGCACCTTGGCCCGGTCGGTAGGATACTGCAGGGGCGTCAACTCAAAATGCAGCTGGCATTGGCTAATGAACTGCCGCCTGAACAGGGGCAGCAGCAGCGGTCTGGAGAGCTAGTAGGAGTTTATCCACCGAGGCCATGTAATTCAGAATGTGGGCCTGGGTGTCGCGCTGCTGGGCAAGCTCCTGCTGGAGGCTGGAGATCTGAGAGGCAGTCCCTGGATCGGAGGCTTGCAAAGAGGAAAGACGGGACTCCATAGATTTGAGGAATGACATGATCCTCGCCTGATTTTCTCGGAGGAACAAAAGTTCCTTCTGGGTCGGGGTACCAGCGGGATCCATGGCCTGATTATTCTGTGATTTGAGACTTAGGTAGATCTCCTGGAGTGGACCCGCTGGACCGTGGCAACGAACCTCCCACGGGCGAGCTGGCCAGGTGGACCACCCCCTATACAGGGAGTGTTTGGGGCAGGCCCCGCGGGTAACTATCACCACGGCAGCTGGTACCCAGAGAGAATACAGGAGAGCTGGCAAGGGGCCAGAGGTGCTGGCGGTGGACCTCCCCAGAAACAGGAATACAGATGGCGGACAGGTCAGGAACACAGGCGAGACGGAGGGAAGCAGGCACGAACTGGAGAACTCAGCCAGGGGACCAGGACAGACCGGAGCATGAGCTCAGACTTCCAGATCCTAGGAGAGAGGACAGTGGAGAAGACAGGTAAGCTACAGGCAGGGAGGCAACGGGGGTGCACACAGAGACAAGGGCCAGAATCACTTAGCAGGGCACAAGTGATAATCAGGCACCGCCAGCAGGAAGAGGCGGCCTGATATAGGGAGTCGTGGCAGGGACTTCCGGGTCATGACCCCTCCCAGCGCAAGGTGAGGAGAGCGTGTGGCCTCAGGAGGGGTAGAGAGCGTGTGTGCTGCAGACCACAGTGTGCGCGCGCGCCCGCCGAGGAACAGGAAGCTGGACCGGGGCGCGCGCCTGACGGGACACAGGAGACCGAGCCGGAGCGGGAGCCGGGAACGAGAGACGGGGAAAGGAGGAGCGCGGAGAAGGCCGAGGCAGCCGGGACCGCGGTGTGGAGGCCGCCAGAGAGTGGGCAGACTGCGGCAGAAGAGAAGGTATCGGAGGAGGCTGCGGCGGCAGCAGCGTGACACAAAGGTGCTGAACATTGCTCCCAGCCAGGCTTTCTTGCTGTGTCCCTTGAGGTAGACATCATTCCTCGAAAAGTGTCCATGCAAAAACATTATCTTCGCAAAGTGTCTTTATATGTAAAACCAAGAAAGGGCACCTAAAGAGGTGCAACTATTTACAATAAAACTTTTTGGATTAATCAGTGTCTATGATCTCCACAGTTCCATTTCAAAAGCAACGCTGCCAATCAAAACTGGGCAACATGATGAACAAAAAGGCAAAGGCACAACTGGTGCAACAAACCCTCCTGGGTAACAAGATTTAGTAAATTATTTCAATTGTGGTCCCCTCCTGGGGTTCTGGTAGCTGAACTGGAACTGTTCTCAGAGGTGGTATCTTCGTCCCGTTGGCTACTTGCTAGCCGCATATACTCAATCTCCCATACAGAGGGATAGGGACTGTTGGGGCGCAGGGAAAGGGCCATGGATATTTCTACTGTCTGTGGGGATATGGGTCCCTCCAGTTCCATAGGAAGTTCAGGAGATGGTGCCGCAGCCCGAGGCCGCCAGCCAGGAACAACTTGATCATCTCCCCTATAGGCACTGCAGCCGGGGATCGTCGGCGAAGGTCAGTGGGCCCGTTCCTATCTGTGGGTTCCGCTCCCAAAACCAGGGTCAGACCGGGGGTAGCGATCATACCTGGCGTTTCCAGCCGCGGTTCCGGCTCTGCTTCCTGGTGGTAGATGGCAGCAGCCGCAACTCCCGGAGTGACTGGTGGAGTAGGCCGCAGTTGGATCCGTGCCGGGACCAGGCCGGTCTCAGCTGGGGTTGATGGTGGAGGCCGGTGCCACCGCGCCCGATCCAGGCAGAGACACGGTCCCGGTCCTCCATTCTGTTCCAGAGCCTTCATGTATCTCCTCCGGACGGGGCTCCCCCAATGACAATATCTGTTGTGAGGCGGTGGCAGACGCAGCTGAGGATGAATCAGCGGTCGCAACCTCCGCGTAGGCGGACTAGGGGCGAGTGACTTCTCCCCTCCCTGTTCTTCTGTCTTCTCATCTGCTTTCATGATGGCATTCTGGCGTTCTCCTCGCTCCGCCCTTCTGCTCACCAGAGGCTTCATCTGCCCCTCCTTCTGGGGGCGGCGTCTTCTTCCAGCGCCTCCATACCAAGCCAGTGTACGAACCCCTCGGGGGGGTGGGCCATGCATCGGTCACATAGTAATTCAGGCAGGGATGGCCCAAGACTCTTCGCAGTCTTTTCTTAGGACCTCCCATCTCTTCACGCCCTTCTTCTCCGCACCAGTGGCCATTTCTAATGTCCATTTTACAGTCTATTTAATTTGGTCTTCTGCACATTTTCAAAAGTTGTAAATCCAAGGCACACAGAACCCGATGGCATTGGGTCTCGTCATCCTGTTCGTGACGCCAAAATTGGGTCGCCCTCGCACACCCAGGGCAGCGGGGTACTCGGTACCGGGCCGGTGTCAAGGTGGGAATGTGTCACAGCAGCGGTGACCCGGTCTGTGGCCCTGGGCGCCCAATATCAATGGCGGTGATGTTAATGGTGTTAAAGTTTATTAGAATAGTTCGTGACACCACCCGTGGTGTTTGGCAAGTAAGATGTTGAGCCAACGCTGCATGCAGATCCGCCGGGACTGATGGTGTGGTGCAGCAAAGATGGTGTAGCTCCCCACAGGTGGAGCTGTAGTCCCAGGGCAGTGTAGGTGCAATGGATGAGGAGAGGCGCAGAATGGTATGGAGGCTGGTACCCAGGTGTAGTGGTGCGGGAATAATTGGAGGACACCCGAGTATGCGGTTCCAAAGCTTTACTCACTGTTTGCAGTTCACTCCACTGCCTGCCTCCGTACTGTGTTCTCCAGGTCAGGGCTCCAGCCAACCTCCAGGCAGGATAGGATTCTCCCTTCCACACTCCGCCAACATGTACCTTACTGAACGACTCGTCCAATGCGCCTTTAGGTGCGAAGCACTCCAGTACTTGGTTACCCTGGAATGCCTCTCTCTAGGTGTTCCTAGTCTTTACTTGTATGACAGACAGCTGTAGCCTGCTTCGGGGACTCCTCACTGCGTCCCGCCTCTCTATTCAGTTGCTGTTGTGTCCCAAGTCTATGATGGGAGCAAGGAGTTAGCGGATCACTACTCCTCCGGTGTCTGTTGCCGGACATAAAGATCCAATCAACCTCGGGGACCGGCCCCGGCCTTTGCGCTCTCTGGACTGGAAGGGTTCTCTATCTTTCTTCAACCTGCTTCCCACCGTCCTTCTATTCTCCTTCATTCCGATCTGTTCTATCTCTCTTATGGAAGGTTAGGTTATCAATCTTATCAATCTCTTTTTCTGTCTTTCTCGTGCCAGCAGCCCAGATCACTGGGACCTGCTGCAGCACGTCCTTCAGACACCCATCTTCTCTCTTCTCTCTCCAACTAACCAACCAACTCCTCCATAACTCTCACTCTTCCCACTCTTTTATATCATCTCACTCCACCCGCCTCCCAGCACATCTCGTGTTACGAAGCAGGGTTCCACGAGGGGTGCTCTGCTAACCCCCAGCCTGAAGCTGTTAGGTGGCCCCACTGAACTATCCTGTGTGTGGAATGCAGGTGTGGAGCGTGGTCAGGTGTTCCCACCTTACCTGGATGGTGGGGCACTACACCTTAGGAGAAGGTGCAGTACCTCTATGGCGACTGAAGCCTCAGGGGCGCCACACCCTCAAGTCTTAGATGGGAGTAGTGCATTTACAGCCCACTACTCCACTGGTGTCTGCTGCAGAACCATTAGCGTTCATACAACCTCGGGGACCGGGAGCCGGCCTTTCGCTTAGAACTTCTAGGCAGGGTTCTTCCTCTAACCCACGTCCTCTGTGTTCCCTTTTACTCCTACGTTCCGTGCTTGTCCTTTCCCTTCTATGGAAGCTCAGGCTTCAGGTCAACGTCCTTCTCCTTCTTTTCTTTCCTTTCCCGTGCCAGCGTCGGCAATGGAGGCGTTAAGCCGACGCTGCATGCAGATCCTCCAGGACAGATGGTGTGGTGCAGCAATGATGGTATAGCCCTCCACAGGCAGCGCTGTTGTCCCAGAGCAGTATAGATGTGGAGACACTTAGGTGATGTAGTGTCTGGCGCAGGGGATGTAGCAGTGTCAGGCAGACGGACGCAGGAAGGAATAGAGGACACCAGGGCATGTAGTTCCAAAGCTTTACTCACAGTCTGTAGTGCCCGCTTCTGTGCCGTGTTCTCCGGGTCAGGGACTCAGTCAACCTCCAGGCAAGATGGAAAGCTCCCTTCCACACTCTGCCAACTTATGTGCCTTTCCTGAACGTCTCCTCTATAGCACCTTTAAGTGTGAAGATCTCCACTACCGTGTTACACTGGAGTTCCTCCTGACAGATGTTCCCAAGAACTCTACTTGCATGGCACACAGCTGTAGCCTGCTTCGGGGACTCTCTACTCCTAAGTCCCGGCTCTCTATCCTTATTGCTGTTGTGCCCTCAAGTCGTAGATGGGAGTAGTGCATTTACAGCCCACTACTCCACCAGTGTCTGCTGCAGAACCATTAGCGTTCGTACAACCTCGGGGACCGGGCCCCGGCCTTGCACTTAGAACTTCTAGGCAGGATTCTTCCTCTAACCCACGTCCTCTGTGTTCCCTTTTACTCCTACATTCCGTGCTTGTCCTTTCCCTTCTATGGAAGCTCAGGCTTCAGGTCAACGTCCTTCTCCTTCTTTCCTTTCCTTTCCTTTCCTTTCCCGTGCCAGCTGGCTCAGGTCACTGAGGCAGCTGCAGCACTTCTTCTTCCATCCCTTCTTCCAGGGATCCCCACTCCTCCCGAGTGGCTTCCTTCCTCACTGACCTCCTGTCAGACTGACTTGTCATTCTAAACCATCCCACTCATATATATATTCTGAACTCCACCCACCTCCCAGCACGTCTAGTGTTCCAAGAAGGGAACCACCAAAGGTGCTCTGCCTCTCTCTAAGCAAAGAGCCGCAATGTGGTTGTGGTGAACTACTCTATTGTGTGGGGTGCGAGTGTTGGAGCGTGGTCAAGAGCCTCCGACTTACCTGGATGGTGGGGCACCACACCTAAGGAGAAGGTGCAGTACCTCTGTGGCGACTGAGCCTCAGGGGCGCCACAGGAGCAGAACTGAGCTTATTACAGAGCTATGGGAGCAGGATCAAGCTTAATAGAGGGATATGGGAGCAGAACCGAGCTTACTACAGAGCTATGGGAGCAGTACCGAACTTACTACAGAGCTATGGGAGCAGAACCGAGCTTACTACAGAGATATAGGAGTGGGACTGAGCTTACTACAGAGCTATGGGCGCAGAACAGAGCTTACTAGAGAGATATGGGAGCAGAACCGAGCTTACTAGAGTGATATGGGAACAGCACCAAGCTTACTACAGCTCTATGGGAGCAGAATCAAGCTTACTACAAAAATAAGGGAGCAGAACCAAGCTTGCAACAGAGCTATGGAAGCAGAACCGAGATTACTACAGAGCTATGAGAACAGAACCAAGTTTACAAAAGAGCTATGGAAGCAGAACTGAGCTTACTAGAGAGATATGGAAGCAGAACCGAGCTTACTAGAGAGATATGGGAGCAGAACCAAGCTTACTAGAGTGATATGGGAACATAACAAACCTTACTAAGGATCTGTGGGAGCAGAAACAAGCTTACTACAGAGCTATGGGAGCAGAGCCGAGCTTACTACAGAGATATGGGAGCAGAACCGAGCTTACTACAGACATATGGAAGCAGACCCGAGCTTATTACCGAGATATGGGAGCAGAACCAAGCTTACTAGAGAGATATGGGGGAGGAACCGAGCTTACTACAGAGTTAAGGGAGCAGAACTGAGCTTGCTACAGTGATATCAGACCAGAACCCAGCTTACTACAGAGATATCAGTCCAGAACTGAGCTTATGGAGCGCCCACCAGGGCCGTGGGGAACTCGGTACCAGGCAGTTCTTAAAGGGGAAGTGTCACGATAGCGGTGACCTGGTCCGTGGCCCTGGGCATCCAATGAAAATGTTCAATAAAGTTTATAGTGGATGATTTAAAAGGAAATTCGTTCATGATGCTACCTGTGGTATTCGGCAAATAAGGTGTTAGCCGACCCGGCTTCAGAGTCCGATGGGGCTGATGGTGATGCAGTAGAGTTGTTACAGCTCTCCACAGGTAGAGCTAGGCCCCAGGGTAATTGTATGTGTAAGTGATGAGATGATGGTGGTTGTAGTGCAGGGCAGATGGTATAGCAAACAAATCTGAGGACACATCAGGGTTGTATTTCCTTTACCTTTACTGAATTTATAGAGGTGCCGATGGGAGCACTGGTTACAGGTGTCAATGAAGGTCCAGGCAGCCCGAAGCAACTTAGGATCCACTCAGCCAGGTGGCTTGGAGGCCTCCTTACTGCGCTGCTCTATTTGAGGTCCTTGCTGCCTAAAGCTCAGCTCAGTCCTCTGTTCCTCTCACTGTCTTTTAGAAAACGTTACTCGCATGACAGGCAGCTTGAGCTTTTCACAGGAGTCGCTCCTCGTGGCATCTCCGGGCTCTATCCTGCTGCTGTGCCTTCAGGTGTGTGATAGGGGCCAGAAGACCTGCAATCTGTCCTCCGGATTTAGCTGATGAGACTGTAGTGCTCTGCAGCTATAGACTCTGTTGTCCAGTTCTAGCACTGAGCTCTGGGATGAGCGTTGTCACAACTCCTCTTCCCAAGCTTCCCTATACTTTTATCTTCCTCTCTGACTCAGAATGCACTCTAGTCTGGGGACAAGCTTCTCACTCGTCCAGTTCCCAGCACTGACTGACTGAAACTCTAACTAACTTCCTCCTCCTGACCAGATAGAGCAGCTCCCCTCAAGTCAGGTTCAGAGTTCCCCCTGCTGGCCTAGAGCAGGATCTGTGTTGCATGCTGTGTATACCTGGCCAGGGGATCCCTCCTTGCTTCAGGCCTGACATTATCCCCTGTGAGGAAGGCAATGCCCTTGTGGCTACCGGACTCCTGTGGTGCCACACTTACAACAGAGATAAGGGAGCAGAGCCAAGCTTACTACAGAGATAAGGGAGCAGAACGGAGCTTACTAGGTCTACTACATAGATACGGGAACAGAACCAAGCATACAGCATATATATGGTCCCTGAATCTAGATTACTACATCGATAGAGTACGAGAACCAAGCTTACTAGAGAGATAATGGGAGCAGAACCAAGCTTACTAGAGAGATATGGGAGCAGAACTGAGCTTACTAGAGCTATGGTGGAAGAACTGAGCTTACTACAGAGATAAGGGAGCAGAATCAAGCTTATGTGATAATCATGTGGGAATAGTGGATGAGGGCAGGTATATCTCGCCCAGATTCCTTTCCTATGTGGCCTAGTCTGGTTAGTATCGCACCTGCTTGCTAATGAATAATGGGAGGTGGATATAAAAGGATGCCAGGTGGTTGTGTGAGTGTCTCAGCCTGGGAACACAGAGAGCCTGTCTGTGTGAGAGACACACGTGAGTGAAAGCAGTGCCCACTGCAACTGTGGTTTGGCTGGACGGGAGAAGCCCGCCTGTTGGTAGTTAGGTTGTCCATTGTTTAGTTAGTGCCGGACAGGCAAGGATTTGTTTTATGTTTTTTTTCTTTATGCATTGCTTTCACCGTTAATAAACCTGACCCAGTGTCAGTTATACCCGGACCCCGACTCTGCGCCTGAGTTTCATGCTGAACGCACGTGACCTTTGACCCCAGCAAAGCCGATCCCGGAGTGTTTTATCACACTTGCTACAGAGATATCAGACCAGAACCAACTAGGTCTGGTATATAGATACGGGAACAGAACCAAGTTTACAGCATAGATATGGTTTCAGAATCTAGATTACTACATTCATAGAGTCCCTGTTCCCACCATATGTATAGTATGATGGCTCCAGTTCCCCCATATATATAGTAGGATGGCCCCAGTTCCCCATATATATAGTAGGATAGCCCTAGTTCCTCCGTATATCTAGTAGGATGGCCCCAGTTCTCCCCATATATATAGTATCATAGCCCCAGTTCTCCCCATATATAAATTATGATCGCCCCAGTTCCTCCTTGTAACGCCGGTGTGTTTGTACTTTGCTTCCCCGGCGTTACTCTGCATGTCTGCATTAACCCTTTGCTCCTCTCCTCCTAACTAGCAGGGATACTGTTGCCTGTTACCGTTATGGATGCTGCTCAGGTCCCTGCCCCGCTGCGTAGCCGTACATGCGTGCGTGGCTCAGCTGCTTTGCAAGACCACCCGCTGGTGCGGTCCCTGGCTGCTGCTGTGGAAAGCTATCGGTGGGTTAATAGGTCCTCTACATTGTGTATGGCTTACCACGTATGTTCAGGCTTGCAGCTCTCGCCAGGTGTCCTCTGCAATGCTGATTTGTTTGGCCTTGCTTAGGGTGCGCGCGGCCACACCTCCCCTGCTTTTATGAGGAATGGGTGTGTGCTACAATTGCTGCTCCAGCCTATCACTGTGAGGCAGCTGCTATATAAAGTTCCCTCCCCCTTTGGGGCATCGCCAGAGCTTCGCATTGAGTTCCTGAACCTAGCGATGTGAGTATGTGTGTTCAGCTCCTGCTCTGATTGTGATCAGTTCTGGGGGAGCTGGTGCTCTTTGTCCCCATGTGAACTGTGTTTTGCCACCTGCCAGGAGGCAGAATATCCTGGCCCTCGGCCCTGTCCGCCTTCCCAGGAGGCAGAATATCCTGGCCCTTGTCCGCCCTCCCAGAAGGCAGAATATCTTGGTCCCTGTGTTTGTGTGGAGTCTTGCCTTGCACCTGTGTCTTGTTCCCTGAATCCTGGATCCTGAATTTGTTCCTGCACCTGACTCTGTCTGAATTGTGTCTTGTTTCTTTGCCTGCTCTGGGGGCAGTAATACCAAGATCGCCCTTCCTGGAGGCTGCATATCCAGGCCCGTCTATGTTGTGTCTTGTTCCCTGAATTCTGGACCAGCTCCTTTACCTGACCCTGTCTGAACTATGTCCTCTGTGGGATGTTCCTGAGGTCCCTTCATGTCTTGAACCCTGTGCCCAGTGACTGTGACTCTATGCTACCTGACTTGCTGTGATTTAACCTGGGTTCATCTAGGAAGTAGGAGTCCGGTGTGTCCGCTGGGTTTCTGCCACTCTGTGCTCAGCTGGGGATTCAGTGCAATTCCCTGCCAGTTCCAGTCCAACCCGGCAGGGATTGCACCAGACCGCTGGGGTTCCTTTCTAGGTCTCTGCCAGATGACCGGAGCCTGATGACCACGGCCTGATGTCCGGTGTCTGACGACCCCTTCCAGATGTGCTGTGCCTGATGTCCTCTGCCAGATGTCCGGATCCTATGCTTCTCTGCCCGATGTCCGGAGCCTGCCGATCGCTGCCAGTGGTCCGGAGCCTGATGACTGCGGCCTGATGTCCGTAGCTGATGCCCGCAGCCTGATGTCCGGATCCTGTCGGTCGCTGCCAGATGTCTGGAGTCCGATGCCAGTGTGCTGATGCTCTATCTAAGATCCGAGTCCTGATGCCCTGCCTGTGTCCTGATGTCCAGTCCATGTTCCTGGTGTCCTGATGTCCGTGTTCCTGGTGTCCTGATGTCCGTGTTCCTGGTGTCCTGATGTCCGTGTTCCTCGTGTCCTGATGTCCGTGTTCCTGGTGTCCTGATGTCCGTGTTCCTGGTGGCCTGATGTCCGTGTTCCTGGTGGCCTGATGTCCGTGTTCCTGGTGGCCTGATGTCCGTGTTCTTGGTGGCCTGATGTCCGTGTTCCTGGTGGCCTGATGTCCGTGTTCCTGGTGGCCTGATGTCCGTGTTCCTGGTGGCCTGATGTCCGTGTTCCTGATGTCCAGTCCGTGTTCCTGATGTTCTGCCCGTGTCCCGATGTTCCGCCAATTATCTGAGGTCCACCCAGTGATGACGTCCTTCTCGGATCGGTGTTTGATGTTCTCCTGCTGAGCCTGTGCTATGCCTGAGGCCTGAGAGAGAGGCCATCCTAGTATGCCCGTGCCAGAGGATCCTGGACTGCATCAACCCATGATGACTCCTGCCATCGTCTGACATCTGTCCTGGGTATGTGTCTGATGTTCTCCTGCTGAGCCAGTGCTATGCCTGAGGCCTGAGAAAGAGGCCGTCCTGATATGCCCGTGCCAGATGACCCTGGACTGCATCAACCCATGATGACCCCTGCCATTGTCTGAAGTCAGTCTGAGGTTGGTGTCTGATGTTCTCCTGCTGAGCCTGTGCTATGCCTGGGGCCTGAGGAAGAGGCCGCCCTAGTATGCCCGTGCCAGACAACCCTGGACTGCATCAACCCGTGATGTCCTCCTGCCTTCGTCTGTTATCCTGAGACGTGTACCCTTCCCTGATGTGCAGAATCGAGAGCCTTGCATAACTATTTTGTTTCTGTACCATGTCTTGTTCAAGTAAACTTTGTCTATACCTGAAGTTGTGCGGTGTCGTTCTGCCTCCTCGTCCACATGCTCAGCTGCCACAGACCCCGGTCTCTACTCTTCCCTCGTCTGGGTATGCCAGGGTCCCCCTGTGGTCCAGTGGATCCACATTCCGTTCCCACCTGGGATGCTCGCCCCACGTCGGCGTGGTCGGTCGACGTGGAGGTGCCGGCTCGGCCGCGAACGCGGTCGCTAGTCGCGACACCCCTATATATAGTTGCTTCTCACAAAATTAGAATATCATCAAAAGGTTAATTAATTTCAGTGAAACACATATTATATAGAGTCATTACAAACAGAGTAATCTATGTCAAGTGTTTGTTTCTGTTAATGTTGATGATTATGGCTTACAGCCAATTAAAACCCAAAAGTCATTATCTCAGTAAATTAGAACACTTTATAACACCAGCTTGAAAAATTATCTTAAAATCCAAAATGTTGGCCTACTAAAATGTATGTTCACTAAATGCACTCAATACTTGGTCAGGGCTCCTTTTGCATCTGAATTGTTGGGCCTGGTGTCTCTCATCTTTCACTTGACAATACCCTTTAGATTCTCTATGGGTTTAAGGTCAGGCGAGTTTGCTGGCCATTCAAGCACAGTGATACTGTTGTTTTTAAACCAGGTATTGGTACTTTTGGCAGTGTAGACAGGTGCCAAGTTATGCTGGAGAATGAAATTTCCATCTCCAAAACCTTGTCGGCACAGGGATGCATGAAGTGGACCTACACCAGCTGGCGGCATGGCTCCCCAAAACATCACTGATTGTGGAAACTTCACACTGGACCTCAAGCAGTTTGGATTGTGTGCCTCTCCACTCTTCCTCCAGACTCTGGGACCTTGATTTTCAAATGAAATGCAAAATTTACTTTCATGTGAAATCAACACCTTGGACCACTGAGCAACAGTCCAGTTCTTTTTCTCCTTGGCCCAGGGAAGGCGCTTCTCGTCTTGTCTATTGTTCATGAGTGGCTTGACACAAGGAATGAGACACTTGTAGCCCATATCCTGGATACGTCTCTGTGTCCACAGCAGTCCACTCCTTGTGAATCTCCCCCCAAACTTTTAAATGGCCTTTTCTTAACAATCCTTTCAAGGCTGTGGTTATCTCAGTTGCTTGTGCACCTTTTTCTACCACACTTTTTCCTTCCATTCAACTTTCCATTAATATGCTTGGATACAGCACCCTGTGAAAAGCCACCTTCTTTAGCAATGACCTTTTGTTGCTTAGTATGTTGGTCACAGTTCCCCCCCATATATATAGTAGGATGGCCCCAGTTACCGTATATATAGTAAGATGGCCCCAATTCCCCCATATATATAGTATGATGGCCCCAGTTCCCCCCATATATAGTATGATGCCCCAGTTCCCCTAAATATAGTAAGATGGCCCCAATTCCCCCATATATAAAGTATGATGGCCCCAGTTCCCCATATATATAGTATGATGGCCCCAGTTCACCCCATACATATAGTATGATGGCCCCAGTATACCCCATATATATAATATGATAGGCCCAGTTCTCCGATATATATGGTATGGTTGACCCAGTTCCCCCATATATACACAGTTGTGGCCAAAAGTATTGACACCCCTGCAATTCTGTCAGATAATACTCAGCTTCTTCCTGAAAATGATTGCAAACACAAATTCTTTGGTATTATTATCTTCATTTAATTTGTCTTAAATGAATAAACACAAAAAGAATTGTCCTAAAGCCACTCCCACTCCCTGCCGACTTTGCTTCCCCATTGACTTGCATTGGGTTTCTGTCAGAGACACCGCACTACACTTGCTCATAGAGCCAGTGCGCGTGTCCTGAGTACAGAAGCAGTGCTAAGACTTACCTGGGGAGCAGGGCAGCAGATGTGACCGGGCGTGCTTCAACTATTAGTGTCAGGGTCCAGTCAGCGCTGGAAAGTAAAGAGGCACGGGACCTGCGGACACTGAAAATGAACAAGCTTGAACGGGACCTATGGTCATGTGACTGCAAGGGGGCGTAGCTTAGCGTCCTGCTTTCAGATATGACAGTACACCATACAACAACTCAGAGTCAGGCAAAATGGAGGTCACAACAGTATGGGCAAATGAAGTACAGGAGGGACAAACAGACGGGAGGTCAGACAAAGCCAAAGGTCATACAAAGGATCACAGTACAGTACCAGGGATGAGACAGAGCGGATAATCAGGGTCAAGCAGAGATCAAGACCAAACAGACATAGGAGGTACCAGGCAGAATCCAAAGCGATATCCAGGGAACAGACCGAGTCATATACAGAGAATCAAGTAACCAGAACACAGCACTAACACACTCAGGGGTCACCACACAATGCCAAGGGCAAGAGTATAACTGACAGGGATGGGAGCGTCCTGAGGCTATAAGAAGCCTCCCCCAGAACCAGGGAGAGGCCGCAATCATAGCCCCAGGTGTGCAGGTAAGACTGCATCGGGATCACAACCTTTAACCCCAGAAATGCCAGTCATCAGCACTGGTTCCAAACATTAACCCCACGTGTGCGAGTCAAACCCGCACTGAGATCATGACAGTTTCGTGTTTCAGTTGGACCTCCGACTTTTCCCTATAGTCGGCCGTTTTCGTTCAACCCGACTTTTGCGAAAGTCGGGTTTCATGAAACCCGACTTGACCCTAAAAAAGGCAAAGTCGCTCATCTCTATATTAAAAATTTTTTTTACAATTCTTAACTTCTTTTGAGTACCCTAGAGTCTGCGGTTAGGCTGGTGATTCTGTTATGAATGGGTCACTGAGGAGGATGGCAGGAACAGGCTAAACCACCAGAGAACCAGAGAGGTTGGTAACTAAGCGGATTGCAGGCCCGTGATCCTATCCACATAACTAGCAGTAGCCATGGAGCGTTCCTACGATGCCCTAGACACTTCGTCACAGCCGGAGAACTATCTAAGCCTAAAGACAGAAAGGTGAAATCTAAACTGCCCTGGAGCAGATCCCCAAAGGAATAGACAGCCCCCAAACATATATTGTCGGTGAGACAAGATGAGACACAAACACAGGCAGAGAACAGACTGAGCAAACGGGGGGGGGGGGGGCAAGCTGTCTAGACAGGACAGGACAGAAAAGATACTGTCTGCAATCACACACAAAACCCTAAAAAAGTCCAACACTTCTGATATACAAAAAACCTGAGGTCACATGACCTCACCCCCGCTAGATCAGCACTCTGGTATGAACTGGAAGCAAAGCAAAAAGATACTAACATGACAGGGGACTGAACAAGCTGCAACATATGAAGCAGGGCCCAGCGCTGCCCTCAGCAGGGAGCACGCTGAATCCTGGCAACAAAGCAGAAAGCAAAAAAAAGGCAAAACCAGATTAGATGCAAAGGATTAGCAAAAGAATCACTTAGCTGAACAATGCAGATCAGGCAGGGGACAAAAGAACTCCAAATGCACAGGGAGGAAATCACCAGCAACCTCAAAGAGCAGCCAGCTCAATTATATGCACCCAGCTAGTAATCCCAGGTTTCCAATTATCATCGTCAGGTGGGGATCTTCCGTCCACCTTGCCAGCTCCACTAATCTCAGTAACCACCAGAGGGAGCAGAGGGAGTTTCGGCTCAGAACTCCGATCAAGAGAATTCACAACATCTTCTGCTATAAACTGCTAATGTATGACCATTTTATGTATATTTTATAAAAGATATTAACAGTCATATCTATACATGTAATATTAAATTCAATGCGCCGTTATTTAGGAATGGAAGAATACTTATAAAAAGCTGGCATACAAATATGTAACGGAATCTTGTTCTTCTACCAATTTAAAGTACTTACAACATTTGGGTGGCATTGTGAACCTGCCTACATGCACAATCTTTGTCTCAAAGACAAGAAAATTTAATGTCTGTACATTGTGCACAGGGGATTTAAGGTGACTTCAGATCATACTAGGTTCCAGGAACACACAGATAGACATAAATGTGCAAATAGACGGTGCAAGAGTGACAACAATAGATTGAAGCACGCATTGCACTGTAACTTTAAATCGGAAAAATCTTATTTTTGCAGTAGTATTATACAGTTGTGGCCAAAAGTATTGACACCCTTGCAATTTTGTCAGATAATACTCAGTTTCTTCCTGAAAATGATTGCAAACACAAATTCTTTGGTATTATTATCTTCATTTAATTTGTCTTAAATGAAAAAACACATAAGAGAATGAAGCAAAAAGTAAAACATTGATCATTTCACACGAAACTCCAAAAATGGGCCAGACAAAAGTATTAGCACCCTCAGCCTAATGTCTTAAATTAAAAAACACAAAAAGAATTGTCCTAAAGCCAAATTGGATATAATTCCACACCAAACATAAAAAAAGAGGGTGGACAAAAGTATTGGCACTGTCTGAAAAATCATGTGATGCTTCTCTAATTTGTGTAATTAACAGCACCTGTAACTTACCTGTGGCACCTAACAGGTGTTGGCAATAACTAAATCACACTTGCAGCCAGTTGACATGGATTAAAGTTGACTCAACCTCTGTCCTGTGTCCTTGTGTGTACCACATTGAGCATGGAGAAAAGAAAGAAGACCAAAGAACTGTCTGAGGACTTGAGAAACCAAATTGTGAGGAAGCATGAGCAATCTCAAGGCTACAAGTCCATCTCCAAAGACCTGAATGTTCCTGTGTCTACCGTGCGCAGTGTCATCAAGAAGTTTAAAGCCCATGGCACTGTGGCTAACCTCCCTAGATGTGGACGGAAAAGAAAAATTGACAAGAGATTTCAACGCAAGATTGTGCGGATGTTGGATAAAAAACCTCGACTAACATCCAAACAAGTTCAAGCTGCCCTGCAGTCCGAGGGTACAACAGTGTCAACCCGTACTATCCATCGGCGTCTGAATGAAAAGGGACTGTATGGTTGGAGACCCAGGAAGATCCCACTTCTTACCCCGAGACATAAAAAAAGCCAGGCTGGAGTTTGCCAAAACTTACCTGAAAAGCTTAAAACGTTTTGGAAGAATGTTCTCTGGTCAGATGAGAAAAAAAGTAGAGCTTTTTGGGCAAAGGCATCAACATAGAGTTTACAGGAGAAAAAAAGAGGCATTCAAAGAAAAGAACATGGTCCCTACAGTCACACATGGCGGAGGTTCCCTGATGTTTTGGGGTTGCTTTGCTGCCTCTGGCACTGGACTGCTTGACCGTGTGCATGGCATTATGAAGTCAGAAGACTACCAACAAATTTTGCAGCATAATGTAGGGCCCAGTGTGAGAAAGCTGGGTCTCCCTCAGAGGTCATGGGTCTTCCAGCAGGACAATGACCCAAAACACTTCAAAAAGCACTAGAAAATGGTTTGAGAGAAAGACTTCTAAGGTGGCCAGCAATGAGTCCAGACCTGAATCCCATAGAATACCTGTGGAGAGATCTAAAAATGGCAGTTTGGAGAAGGCACCCTTCAAATATCAGGGACCTGGAGCAATTTGCCAAAGAAGAATGGTCTAAAATTCCAGCAGAGCATTGTAAGAAACTCATTGATGGTTACCGGAAGCGGTTGGTCGCAGTTATTTTGGCTAAAGGTTGCGCAACCAAGTATTAGGCTGAGGGTGCCAATACTTTTATCTGGCCCATTTTTGGAGTTTCGTGTGAAATGATCAATGTTTTACTTTTTGCTTCATTCTCTTATGTGTTTTTTCATTTAAGACAAATTAAATGAAGATAATAATACCAAAGAATTTGTGTTTGCAATCATTTTCAGGAAGAAACTGAGTATTATCTGACAGAATTGCAGGGGTGTCAATACTTTTGGCCACAACTGTATGTTTTTCAGCTTAGTAAAAATCTTGCTAACACCCATGCTCTAGTTTCTTTTTCTCTTCCAGATTCATCAGAAACCGACACCTGTCATAATCTTAAGCCTGGTGATTTGGTAGTTGTGAAAAGGTATGTCAGAAAGCATGGACAAGAACCCTTGTATGACGGTCCCTATCAAGTCCTCCTCATCACCCAACAAGCCAATAGCAAATAAAGGGGGCAAAATGTTTTGGTTTTCCACATTTTCTGTATTATTATTGGTAGAAATTAAAGTTAAAGTTAGAAGATATTCAAAGGCTCAGAGATCAATATAATAAAGACAATGATCATAATAAGGACAGTTGGTGGTCTGACACCTTCTCCTTTCTCAATCCAGCCAATTGATTTAAGGGAATTGGGGGCTGGATAACTGGGATTTTACAAAGCTTGCTGTATATTGCTGCCTGTATCCTTGTTGTATATGTGATACTAAAACTTGTTCTTTGGTGTATTTCTGTATGTATTAGGAAATTCTGCACTAGGATAGCTAGCGATGATACCAAAGTCATCGTTGCCCCTGCTCTTCTCTATACCGATCTCAAAAGGCTACTTGATGAAGATGTTGAAGCCAAGCGCATGGCTACCTTCAAAAGATCTCCACCACCATCATCAAAAATTGTTATTTGTAAATTGTAGCATACGGGGAGATGGGTGCGCTGCAACAGCCATGACTGATAACATGGCATCAGCCATGTGAAGACCAGTACCCCTTGAGCTTATGGCCTGGGATAGCACCTCTGATGCTGCACATTAGTTAACTAAATTTATCTAGGGGGGATTGTGAAGTACAGTATTCAGTTGTACGGGACATCTTGTTCTCCAGACCTCCATTTTAGTGCTTGCGACGCCATTTTGTTGCTTACGAGTTAAATTTTGTAGTTAGGTGAAAGTTTGCGGTTGTTAAGAAACCAGACTGTCCCAGTCTGAACAAGATATGATATATGAGACCCTGATGAATGTGCTATTGTTCTATTCTCTGCGTCACGTAGCTAGGGACATATTCCGATTTTCTTGCAATACTATTGGCTTATAAAGTAAATGTGTCACGACGATGCTATTGGTAGCTGAGTACTTTGCATATTTAAGCAAAATACTATAAAAAGGTGACATAATAAACGGGGTTAGTGATCTGCCTTGATCCTCCCATACAGAGGCATACGTCTCCGTCTGGTCATTCCCAGTTGCTAGCAACGCCCTGTGGATTAATTTGGAAATCACTTGGTCAACCGTGAGGGGTTAATTTAGCCCTCCCTCAATAGCTCCCTCATCATACGGTATTAAGAAATGGGGTATGTAAACTTTTGATCAGGGTCATTTGAATGTTTTGGGTTGTCATTATGATTTAAAACGTGAAAACACATTGGTTTGACAATAAATGGCTTCACACAACCACTAACCATGAGTGAAGAAAAAGTTTTGGTGTTATCATTCATATTCTCTGAAAAAAGGCCAAGAAAGTAAAAATTCTGCCAGGATATAAAAACTTTTGAGCACAACTGTATGTAAACTTCTGGTTTCAACTGTATGTGAGCTGAGTGCTCACAATAGTATCAAAGAGAAGAGACTAGCAGCTTACAAGAAACTGTAACCCTTTCAAAATAAACCTTTATTAGGAAATAATTAAAATCCATCAGACTAACGAAAAAATGATAATCATATATACCATGGATATATGATGTAATACAAAACATATAGATATAACAGCAGACTATACAAATTTGTACCATGTGCCCACAGGTAATCCTGTAGCCAGGTGAGCAATACTATACAATCTACAATGTTAATTGCCTGGGTAATGCCATATTATGCGCATTTTGTTTTTTGAGCTATACTACCAGAGGTCTACAGCAGCATTTAAGGAGCTACAAAAATTTCTGGCAAGTACTGGTTGGGTACTGCAAGTGACAACAATCTCATGTATTCTTCATAAGTATGGCCTGTGGGGTAGGTTGGCAAGTCGCAAGCCTTTTCTTACAAAGAAAAAACACAAACGTGGCAATCTATTGCCAAAACCTACATCAAGTCTGCCAAAATCATGAGGGAAAATGTGTTGTGTGATGAGACCAAGATGTAACTTTGCACCAACCATATCGTTAACAATGTGTATCACCAAAAGAACACTATACCCACAGGGAAGCATGGTGGAGGCAGCATTGAAGCATGGTGGAGGCAGCATTTGTGACTATTTTCTTGCAGCTGGAGTTGGGGAGAATTATGGAGAGCTCTAAATATCAGTCAATTTTTCATCAAAACCTGTTAGTTGAAAATGAAGAGTAATTTCACTTTGTAGCACAACAGCGATCTTAAGAAGACCAAAGTTTTGAAAATAGCCCAGTTAGAGCCCAGACCTGTATAGAATTGAAAATTTGTGGGTTGACCTAAAGAGAGCTCTACACAAGTGATTCCCTTGCAATCTGACAAATTTGGAGCGCTATGCAAGGCAGAGTGAACAAAGATTGCAATTTCTAGGTTTGTCATGCTGAAATACTCCTACCCAACAACACTTAATGTTGTCATAAATTCAAAGGGTACATAAAAAAGTATTTGTTTAAGGCTAGTTTCACACTAGTGTATGGCTGAAGTGCGGAGGGCTGCTGGCTTCCTCCGTGAAGCTCTGCCTCTGCACCTCAAGTTGACAGATGGCACAGAGAGGCTGCAGCTTGCCGGCTCCCAGTATTCAATTGCACTCGCATCTTTCAGAGCGACTCTAGCTGCGTGATCAGGTCATGTGATCACGCTGATGATGTCACTCCCTGAGGCACAATGGTGGTAAGTGCTTCATGCTAGTGGAGCTGAAGACACCTAAGATTGGATCTATCTATCACAATAAGTGACATCACACTTTCCCCTGTACCAGGAGTCTGCTGCCTCGGAGTAACCCCTGACTCCGCCCTGTCCTTCAAACTGCACATCCAAGCTCTCGCCACCTCCTGTCACCTCTAGCTAAAAAATATTTCCAGACTACATTCTTTCCTCAACCCTCAATCTACTAAAATGCTTGTGCATGCCCTAATCATCTCCCACCTTGACTACTGCAACATTCTTCTCTGTGGCCTACATTCTAACCCTCTTGCACCTCTCCATTCTGTCCTTAAAAGTGCTGCCAGACTAATTCATCTCTGTCCTCTCTACTTCCCTGCTTCCCCCCTTTGCAAATCCCTTCACTGGCATCCAATTTCCGAGCACATCCTGTTCAAACTACTAACACTGACCTGCAAAGCCATCCATAACCTTTCTCCTCTGTATTGTTCCAAACTAATCTCCCAATATCTTCCCTCACGTAATCTCTGGTCCTCCCAAGACCTCCTTCTCTCCTTCATGCTTACTCACTCCTCACCCAATCGCTTCCAAGACTTCTCCTGAATATCCCCCATCTTCTGGAACTGTGTGCCCCAACACATCTGATTAGCCACCACAATTGGATCATTCAAGTGGAACTTGAAAACCCATCTCTTCAAGAAAGCGTACAACCTGTAATGACCACGCTGCCACATCAACACCATCGGAGCTACTGCAACCCCCAACCTTCTGTCTCCTTCCCCATAATCCTGTAGAATGTAATCAGGCAAGAGGCAGGGACCTCTTCCCTCTGTACTAGTCTGTCATTGTTTCTTTGTCTTCTGTGAGGCCTCGTTCACACGTACCGTTTTTTCGCGTTTCCGCGGCGGTATTTTCCGAGCGTTTTTGCCGCGAAAACGTGAAACATAAGCATCCCATGCATTCCTATGGGATTCCGCAATGCTGTGCTAATGCTGCGGTTTTTACCGCTGCAAAATTGCTTCGTGGTAAAAAACGCAGCATGCTCATTAATTTTGCGGAATCGCGGCGATCCCACACCCATAGGAATGCATTGTTCTGCTTACTTTCCGCATGTGGCTGTGCACACCATGCGAAAAGTAAGCAGAACATTTGCGGATGGCACCCACGGTCCGGAGGAGAGGATACTGTCCTCCGGGCTTTGGGTACCATATCCCTGTAAAAAATAGAATTTAAAATAAAAAATATTGTTATTCTCACCTTCCGACATCCCGCGCAGGCTTCCCGCCTCTCTCCACGCTCCCGGTCCCAGTAAGCCTTTGCGAGCGATGACGTCCGTTCTCACGGTCATTCGCACAACGTTATCGCGAATGACCGCGAGACGTCACGATCACGTGAGAACGGACGTCATCGCGGTAATTGTCGCAAATGATTACTGGGACCAGGAGCGTGGAGAGAGGCGGGAAGGCTGCGCGGGACATCGGAAGGTGAGAATAACAATATTTTTTTTTTATTATTATTTTTTACATTCTGTCTTTTACTATTGATGCCGCATAGGCAGCCTCAATAGTAAAAAGTTGGTCACACTCGTCAAACACTATGTTTGACGAGTGTGGCCAACCTGTCAATCAGTTCTCCAAGCGATGCTACAGATCGCTTGGAAAACGCTAGCAATTCTGCAAGCCAAATACGCTTGCAAAATGCTAGTTTTTCTGTGGGAAAATCGCCGGAATTTAAAATGCGATTTTCCCGCGGAATGGAATTCCGGAATTCTCGCGGTAATTTCCGCGAGAGTTCCGCTACGTGTGAACCCAGCCTAAGTGATATTTGTGTTTTGACGTAACTCCTTCTCATGAACAGCACCATGGAATCAATGGTGCTATATAAATAAATAATAATTGGAGGAGTAGGTGAGATTACTGTGTTTGTGTGTGTGTGGTATTTACTGTGTGTGGGGGGGTGGTATTACAGTGTGAGTGGGGAGTATTTAGTGTGGGTGGGTGTTACTATGTGTGGGGGGGTATTTTGTGTGGAGGCATAAGATAATGCTCACTGTATGGTTTGGGGTCACTCACTTGGCAACAGGATTAAGGCACACAGGAACGGTTTCTCACTTAAACAGACCATCCGGTTAATTTAGACACGGCATAAA
Organism: Dendrobates tinctorius; assembly: GCF_039654945.1. Classification (NCBI taxonomy): domain Eukaryota; kingdom Metazoa; phylum Chordata; class Amphibia; order Anura; family Dendrobatidae; genus Dendrobates; species Dendrobates tinctorius. The sequence goes on along the minus strand of NW_027362489.1, from coordinate 3,214 downwards.
CCGGATAGACTACAGACCGTTTAGTTACATTCATGAACATAACAAGACACCAGTCTGCTCATGTAGCAGATATACCTCCCTGCCATTCTTACAACCCCCTTGTCTGAGGTTAGCTTCCAGGAGCTCAGCTCCACATGCTGTCTTTTTGTCAGTCCTGGCTTCCAGGGAAGCTGCCTAACTGGAATCCCTGTCCCGGGCAATGACTGGCTCAGCAGGTCAAACCCGACAGTTCCAGACCCTCAGAAGGGCGAAGGTCGGTAGCTTCCCCAATGCAGTTAGCCATCACAGACTGCAGGTACATGGCCTCACCATGTGCTATTCAGGAATCCAGTCCTCTTGCAGGACCTTCCAACACAGAGACCATGTGACTAAACCACAGTCTCATTATAACGTATGAGACCCACCCCTTGATTGGAGGTCTGTGACTAGCCAGATCCGCCCAGCTCTCTGGCTAACCCTGTAAGCACAATGCCTTATAAGCTAAATAAGTCTCATGGAAGTACAGGTCCCAGAGCAACAGGCTAAGAGCCCAGAGGACCTTCTCCTCTGCAACACATACTGTCCATTCACCACAACACCAGTCACTGTCTCACATACCCCCCTCTGTTCAAACTTGTGGGGTTGAACACTTGACATAAACCAGGGGCCTCGAGACATGTCACGCATGTCACCATGCCCTACCTGTCGAGAGGGCCTTCTCAGTCCCGAAAACATAGTCCATCAGTCACTAAATTCTTTGTCGCCTTACGTTTCATAGTCATCAATTTGTTAGGCCTCCCCTGCCCCCAGAGGTCCGTATGTAGGCTTTGAGCTTCAGCCCTTGAGCCCTTGAGTCACAGTCTGTCTGTGTCACCAGACCCTTTTTAGTCACCACATTTCTCAAGTATAACCTTCACCCGACCTTTCTCTCCATGACCGCTTCCAACGGTTGGTGCAGTCACGAGACTCACTTACAGTCGAACCTACTGTCTGAGTCTGACACATCTAGTATGTTACAGGGGCTATTGTCCAGGTCCTTCAGCTTTGCCCTGAGAGTAGATCTGCCATTTTCAGATTCTTGACATCCTTGTTTTCCTTCCTGAACTTCCAAGGTTTCTTCTTTCTAGATGTCTTTGGCTGTCAGCAATTCCATTATTTGGAGGGCCCCTTCAGTTCCCATTACCTTGGGTTGAAGGCGGCAGCCATCATCCACCAATGTGGCAAAGCTGTCCTGTAAGAAGCAATCTTTCGAGCCTTAACTGCTCTATCTCCTTTAGATACACCATTCGATACTCCAACAGAGTATAGCTCCGAGACTCTCCATCGTACCCAAGACGAAGAATCGAATCATACCCTTTTCTCTGGGTTTCTGGTCTTCATGGTCACCTGGAATTCTTAATCTCACCACTCCAGACTTATCCACCATCTCTTGCATGGCTCAACCATTTCTTCCAATGACTTTTTCCACCATAGGAATAGGCAGAAGACTCTGAGCTTTCCTCATATGCTCCAGCTGCCTAGCAGCGTCTTCATTCCTCAATCGAAACATCCACGTTGCACGCACACATCTCCACTCAGGATAGCTACTCTCCTCGCTGTGACATCATTTGTGGACAGTACCACTAACTGTTTAGCTTCTGGGGGCCAGTACACCTTACACGCCCCCACAGCCTTCTTGAATTCTTCAAGCACAGACTGCCTGGCACATGCCTCTCTCAGGTCCTCGGGTACCTCAACAACTCACTTGAATTTCAAAGTGCTATTCTCTTCACGGACGGACGGCTCCTGTTTTGCCTAGGACATTTCCATCAAGACATCTGCCATGACTGGCTGATTGTCTTGTCCAGCTCTTAGTGCAAACTCTCCCTGAGCTTTACCCTCTTCAAGACCCTTTGCCAAGATGGGCATTTACAGCTTTGCCTCATTACCGCTCTGGCACTGCCGCTGTAAGTCTGCGACCACCAACTCCTTCTCTTGTAGAAGTCCTCCTAATGCTTCTCTGAGCACCACCATATCTTCAAATGTGGCCTTGTTCACGGTTTGACACTTTGACAGGTGACCTCTGAGCTCAGAGACTTCCTTCTCCAGCTCATCCACTCTGTGCCCAGGACCCTTTCTCGTTCGACATGCTCTTTTACCGTCTCTTTAAGCATCTTTATTTCATGATCCTGTTCTCTTTTGGCCAGCATGTGTCGCACCATAACTTCTTTAATTATATTTTCAGATGGGCCAGCTTGCCCACCCAAACTCTGCTGCTTGAGAGTTCTATCTGTTCCTTCATCACCAGGTTTAGCTTTCTCTTGGGTCTTCCATCCATTACCTTCGACTGCCTCTAGGGTCTCTGCTGGGCTCTCTGAAGAATCACTGTTCTTGCTCCCAGACTCAAAAACTGAGTTTTTGTCAGATTTTTGTTCCTTCAAATGCTTTACTTCGGCTTGTAAATCTGTCACTTTTTCCTACTCCCGAGACAACTCTTTGGCGAGGTCCTGGAACTCCTGCACTTTGTTCCAGCAGGTCATTTCCAGCTGAGACACGTTTTCTGCATTCTCCTGCCAAGCAGAGCACAGCTTCTCCTCGGTGGAGTGGAGGGTATGGAGCAGCTTCTGCTCCTGCACATCCTTCTCTCTGAGCTGAGCCTTGACTACCGAGAGCTCGGACTCCAGGTGACGCACCTGATCCAGCTGCGTGGAGTTGGCAGCTTTCATACTCGACACCTTCAACCTCTCTTGAGGCTCTGCCCGGTCACCCTTAGGTACCTTTCTACTCTCTAGAACTTAAGAGAACTCCACACTCTCCAGCTCTTCAGCATCAGGTTCTCTGGAGGCTTCACCATACTCAACAGCTTGACTCTGGTGGGATCTTTTTTGCTGAGGTGCGTGTTTAGCCCGCTACGTAGCTTTGAGGTAGCTTTTGGTGCCGCCAACGCGTTCCCGAGTGCCCGACGGCCCGCCGGTACAAATTTGGCGCAAATCGTAGAACACGAAAATTTCCGTCCCTTACCAGGCACTCAACCGCCGGCCCCTTTTCACGCCCATTTCACGCAGTTTACCGGGCGCTCAATTTTGACATTGGTCTGCAGTACCGCAATGAACACCAGGTGTCATCATTGTATTTTTTTTTTAATCAGAGACCACAAGGTGGCAGGATTGCCTTATTTAATAGAATGCTAATGTCTTTCAGTAAAGCTTTGCCTTAAATGACATTTTTAAATAGCTTTTTTGAAGGAACCGGCTGC
>NW_027362488.1:0-27881 GCF_039654945.1 Dendrobates tinctorius | reverse complement strand
TCCGGCCTCAGGATGGGAGTCCTGCATTTGGGGCACGACAGGGGATATTAAGGACTGAACTATTCCACCCATCCTCCTATGCTGCCTTCTGAGGGTGATCTTCAGAGAAACAGGGAAGAACCCCCCCCAATTTTTTATTACCTACACTGATTTTTTTCGTGAGCACTTTGTAATAGTCTGTGTCACATATACATTCTATTGGTGTTTGAATTAGTTTACCTGTTATATATTAAAAGTTAAGCTTTATGGTATCTCATGCTACAGAGTTATTGATCCTGGGCAATTGGTCCAAAGTGTCTATGGGAAATATGTGCACAGAAAACTTAGCATATCTGCAAGAAAAAGTGACAGGTTGTGTTTGAAGCACACACCCCAGGTCAGTTTACACTGCATAAAAAAAGCCCAGCGGGCAGGAGGGTTTTATAAATCCCATCCACATTGCTGAACTGTAAGAAGCTGTGTTTTTGATGGAACAAAAATATGTCGTGTCAAAAACGCAACAAAATCTCATTGTGGACACAGAGCCTAAGGCTGGAGTGGAGTCACATCGGATGCGATACAAGTAAGTTCTCCGTCTCCTCCATGGCCTGACTTGGTGTATATCGGACTGCACTGGGATGACATCCGAGTGCAGTGTGAAGTTTCACTAAGACCCTTTGCTAATCCTTTGCATCTAATTTGGTTGTGCCTTTTTTTGCTTTCTGCTTTGTTGCTAAGGTTCAGAGTACTCCCTGCTGGGGGCAGCGCTGGGCACCGCTCATACGTTACAGCTTGTGGCAGATTGTTCAGTCCCCTGGTGTGTTGTTTGAATTAGAGGCCTACCTAACTACCTACCTACCTTCACCTGTCTGAGCTTTCTATCGGCTTACAGCACCGAGGTGTGTCACAATGGAACATTGAAACACGTGTCACAATGGGCGTCCCAGACTGTCTTCCAGCAGTGCGGCAGAAGCCAGCTTCAGTCTGTTGAGGGAGCCTCAGCAGACAGGTAGGGATGGGGGTATGCACACGTGTTGGTTTCAAAACCCAGCAACAGGAGAGATAAGGTTTCCAAAAACAGACTGAATTGAATCCAAAGCAAGTTGTCTTTTTAATATATCATTAAATTGACAGCTGGCCTGTGTGGTATTATTCAGTACTGAATATCTGGTCTAAACGTCTGGAGTAAGAGGCGTCTGGTAAGCAGCAGATACTGAACGTAATAACCTTGTTTTCAGTTGAGGAGCACTGGATTTCAAAATTGGGACTGAAGGAGCATCTCCTTCAGCAGCTGTACACACGCCCGGACACAGATGCATCGCTATTCCCCTGCACTCAAGTGCCTTTCTAACCAGCGCGTCCTCTCCTCCCGTGGCACACATACCTGGGCAGGACATACGTCCTCAAACAGTACCAGTCCCATATCAGGGACACAAGCCTGCTATGCACAACATGTGGCATATCCTCTAATTAAATCAGATCATTTTACCAGGACCTTTGTCAGTCCCAGTTTTGAAATCCAGTGTTCCTCAACTGAAAACAAGTTTATTACCTTCAGTATCCGCTGCTTACCAGATGCCTCTTATTCCAGAGTTTAAGACCAGATTTTGGTTTCAATTCAATTCAGTCTGCTTTTGGAAACCTTATCTCTCCTGATGCTGGGTATTGTAACCAACAAGCATGCATACCAACCTCCCTACCTGTCTGCTGAGGCTCCCTCAGCAGACTGAAGCTGGCTGCTGTCGCACAGCTGGAAGACAGTCTGGGCCGCCCATTGTGACATGTGTTCCAATTGTTCCATTGTGACACCTGGCTGCTGTAAGCCAAGAGGATACTCAGACAGGTGAAGGTAGTTAGGTAGGTCACAAGAGGGAGACAATAGAACAAGTTTCACAATGGACGGTCCAGACTGTCTTCCAGCTGTGCGGCAGCAGCCAGCTTCAGTCTGCTGAGGGGGCCTCAGCAGACAGGTAGGGAGGATGGTATGCACACTCGTTGGTTACAATACCCAGCATCAGGAGAGATAAGTTTTCCAAAAACAGACTGAATTGAAACCAAAGCAAGTTGTCTTTTCAAAGCAATATTTTAATGCTTTTTGCAACTTTTGTTGCTCTGCATTAATTTTCCAAGTTGCACATTTCAAATGCCAAATGCATGTGGCTTGATTTAACTTGACCAACTCTGCTACATCAAGTACTCACCTATATATGGAAGGCATTGTATTGTATTCAGTCTGCAATATAAATCATCTGTCTTGGCTTTTGCTATTTGGTAGGTACAGGTGTCATTAGCTGCAGTAATGTGTTTAGGTTTGGATGGATACATTTCTGCACACCCACCTGCTACAAGACCATCAGCGCCTTCCCTCATTACTTCAATGTGTAGTTAAGTTATTAAATTTCTACCAGATTCCTGACGCTTATGAATTCTTTAGTGAAACATTGTCTCCCCCTTGAGGCCCTCCAACTTCTAAATTTTGGGTATATGTATTCTATGACAAAGAATGAATTGGTCTGGTGTGTTTGCATCAGCGGCCTACCTAACCACCTACCTACCTTCACCTGTCTGAGTATCCTATTTACTTACAGCAGCCAGGTTTGTCACAATGGAACAATTGGAACCCGTGTCACATTGGGCGGCCCAGACGGTCTTCTAGCTGTGCGGCAGCAGCCAGTGTCAGTCTGCTGAGGGAGCCTCAGCAGACAGGTAGGGAGGGGGGTATGCACACTTGTTTGTTACTATACCCAGCATCAGGAGAGATAAGGTTTCCAAAGACAGACTGAATTGAATTGAAACCAAAGCAAGTTGTCTTTTCAAAGCAATATTTGAATGCTTTTTGCAACTTTGGTTGCTCTGCATTAATTTTTTCTTTGGTAGGTACAGGTGTGAAAAGGTGCAGTGTACTCCCAGACGGCTCTTCCCCCTTCAAGTTTTGGGTCTCTAAGCTGGATACATGGCCAGAGCTTAGCCAGTATGCATTGGAGGTGCTGGCTTGCCCTGCTGCCAGTGTATTATCGAAACACGTCTTTAGTGCCGCAGGTGGTATACTAACAGACCGTCGCACGCGACTATCCTCCGATAACGTTGACCTGCTTACTTTTCTGAAAATGAACAAGGCCTGGATCTCGCCAGAATTTGCCAGTCCTCTTCCAGAATAAATAATTGGTTGGCAACAGTATCCAGGTCTCCTGCTGTGTTCATGTTTCTACCACCTGAACTGTAATCCCTGGGATTCAACACAGCCAGTTGTTGCTAAGAAGTGCCGTCTGCACAGAGAAAAATACTAGCTCCTGTGTTAGTGGGGTTCAGTAACGCCATCTGCTCCCCTGCTGTGTGGACGGCAAAGTCTCCTGCTGCCTCCACATGCAAACTAGATCATATTTTCTACTTGCACCAAGTAGGTCTCAGCATGCGCCATGATTGATCCTGGGCTCCAACGTTGCCAGTTGTTGCTCAGAAGTGCCGTGCACACAGAGAAAAACACGAGCTCCTGTGTTTGTGGGGTGCAGTAACACCAGCTGCTCCCCTGCTGTGTGGATGGCAAAGTCTCCTGCTCCCTCCAAAATCACACTACATCAGCTTTTCAACTTGCTCCATGTAGGCCTCAGCATACACCATGATACACACTGGGCTTCAACACAGCCAGTTGTTGCTCAGAAGAACCATCTACACAGAGAAAAACACATGCTCCAGTGTTAGTCGGGTGCAGTAATGCCAGCTGGTCCCTTGCTGTGTGTACGGCAATGTCTACTGCTGCTTCCACATTCAGACTACAACTGATTTTTAACCGTGCTCCAATTAGGCCTCTGGCTCCAGTGTCTCTAGTATTTACCCTGGCCTTCAACACCACCAGTTGCTGCTCAAAAGTGCAGTCTGCACAATCAACACTTGTTCCTGTGTTACTGGTGTTCTGTAACGTCAGTTAATCCCCTGATGTGTGCCCGGCAATGTCTTCTGCTCTGTCCACATTCCCACTACTAGTTGATTGTGCAGACTGCTTTTTTGAGCAGCAACTGGCAGTGTTGGAGGCCAGGGTAAATACTAGAGACACTGATGCCAGAGGCTTAATGGGAGCACGGTTAAAATCAGTAGTAGTCTACAACCGATATTAAACTTGATGAAATTAGGCCTCAGCCTACACCCTGATTGACCCCGAGCTCCAACATCGCCAGTTGCTGCTCAGAAGTGTCTTTGACATGGGTACTCCCTCCTGCCCATCCTGGTTCCAGCACGCCTGCTGTTTCCGGGTAGAGTCAACGTCACTTTGCCAACAAAACGTTGTCCTGTTGTGTTGCGGCCGGGTTAGCCGCGTCTATGGTGCCTGCAGTTTAGGTGCTTCCAATGTGGGCTGCGGGTTCTGGTAATAAAGGCTGGTTCCTTAGTGCCAATAGGACAAGCACCCCTGTAAGGACTATGGGTTTTGGTAGCTGTGGCCGGCTCGCGGCCTTGCAACTTTGTTTTTCATGGGTACCTTCTGCTACCCATCCGGGTTCCAGCACCGTCAGCTGGTTCCAGGCAGAGCCTTTGGCCTAGGTGCCTCCTTCTCGGTATCCGAGTTCCAGCAACGTCAGCTGGTCTTTGGTAGTGCTTTCTAGCACAGGTACCTCCAGCTTAGTAACCGGGTTCCAGCACCGTCAGCTGGTTCTCGGCTGTGTCTTTGGCACAGGTACTACCTCCTGCCCATCCTGGTTCCAGCACGCCTGCTGTTTCCGGGTAGTGTCAATGTCACTTTGCCAACAAAATGTTGTCCTGTTGTGTTGCGGCCGGGTTAGCCGAGCAACGTATGCTGGTCCTTGGTAGTGCTTTCTAGCACAGGTACATCCTGCTTAGTAATCGTGCTCCAGCACCGTCAGCTGGTCCTCGGTAGTGTTATTGATTCTTGTTCCTTCTGCTGCCCCTCCGGGTTCCAGCACGTCAGCTGGTTCCAGGCAGAGCCTTTGGCCTAGGTGCCTCCTTTTCGGTATCAGAGTTCCAGCAACGTCTGCTGGTCCTTGGTAGTGCTTTCTAGCACAGGTACCTCCTGCTTAGTAATCGTGCTCCAGCACCGTCAGCTGGTCCTCGGTAGTGTCATTGATTCTTGTTCCTTCTGCTGCCCCTCTGGGTTCCAGCACCGTCAGCTGGTTCTCGGCTGTGTCTTTGGCACGGGTACCCCCTCCGGCCCAGCCTGGTTCCAGCACGCCAGCTGTTTCCGGGAAGTGCCAACGTCACTGTCACCAATACGTTGTCCTGTCGTGTTGCGGTCGGGTTAGCCGAGTCTATGGTGCCTGCAGTTTAGGTGCTTCCTATGTGGGCTGTGGGTTCTGGTAATAAAGGCTTTTTCCATAATGCCAATAGGACAAGGGGTTAGGACTGTGGGTTTCGGTAACTGCGGCTGGCTCACGACCTTGCAAATTTGTTTTTCATGGGTACCTTCTGCTGCCCTTCCGGGTTCCAGCACCGTCAGCTGGTTCCAGGCAGAGCCTTTGGCCTAGGTGCCTCCTTCTCGGTATCCGAGTACCAGCAATGTCTGCAGTTACTTGGTAGAGCTTTCTAGCACAGGTACCTCCTGCTTAGCAACCGGGTTCCAGCACCGTCAACTGGTCCTCGGTAGTGCCATTGGCTCTTGTTCCTTCTGCTGCCCTTCCGGGTTCCAGTAGCGTCAGCTGGTTCCAGGCAGTGCCTTTGGCCTAGGTGCCTCCTTCTCAGTATCCGAGTTCCAGCAACGTCTGCTGGTCCTTGGTAGTGCTTTCTAGCACAGGTACCTCCTGCTTAGTAACCGGCTTCCAGCACCATCAGCTGGTCCTCGGTAGTGCCATTGGCTCTTGTTCCTTCTGCTGCCCTTCCGGGTTCCAGCACAGTCAGCTGGTTCTCGCTAGTATCATTTGCTCTTCCAGCTTCTGCTGCCCTTCCGGGTTCCAGCACCATCAGCTGGTTCCAGGCAGAGCCTTTGGCCTAGGTGCCTCCTTCTCGGTATCTGAGTTCCAGCAACGTCTTCTGGTACTTGGTAGTGCTTTCTAGCACAGGTACCTCCTGCTTAGTAACCGGGTTCCAGCACCGTCAGTTGGTCCTCAGTAGTTCCATTAGCTCTTGTTCCTTCTGCTGCCCTTCCGGGTTCCAGCACCGTCAGCTGGTCCTCGCTAGTTCCATTGGCACTTGCAGCTTCGGCTACCCATCCGGATTCCAGCACCGTCAGCTGGTTCTCGGCAGTTCCTCAGCCTTCTTGTACATTCTACTACATTTCCAAGTTCAAGCTTTTAGAAATGTTTTCTGTTTATTATCACTCTGGATCTCCCTGAAGATGACGACCCGGAAGACTATCCCGAAGAAGACCAAAAAGATGACCCTGAAGAAGATGACCAAGAGGACTAAGAGCATGAAGACAACCACCAAGATACAGAACAACTAGAGACAGAAGACCAAGAAGCAGAAGACCAAGAAGCAGAAGAAAAAGCAGAAGAACATTAAGCATAAGACTAAAAATCAGAGCAAAAGATATTATCTAAATTATAAGCAGAAGACGACTAAGCAGTGTATGGGGATGAGTCCGTTCCTCCTCGTGGTGACTCTGGAAAATGCCTGCTACTGCAGGCCAAACTGAACGCGGACAAATCCTGTTGTAAATCTTTTGTGACAGGCAGAAAGGAAGGTGTAATCTTCAAACTTTTATACATAACAACTACAGGAATGACTGTCACAAATAAGAATATGATGAAGAAGAAGAATGGGAAGAAGATGAGGAAGTAGAATATGAAGAATAGTTGAATAAGAAGAATATGAAGAATGTAAAAAAAGAATAATAGGAAGATGGTGAAGAAGAAGTTGATTAAAAAGATGGTGCTGCTGCTGAGGATGATGAAGGAGAAAGTGTGGGAGAAGTAAAAAAAGAATGTGAAGAGCATGGAAGTAGTGAAACTTACATATCTGACAAAATATAGAAAAGGTTAACATAGTCAATATTTTTGTAACTCCGAACGTCTTTAAAAAAAAAAAATTAATTCCTGCTATTCCATTTGATTGGGCTAAACCTCTATGCCTTTAATGTCTCGTCCACCTCCCCCAATACATTCTACATTATTCTTAGTTGTTTTTCTTCATGTAGAATTAACCTACAAGGAAAGAAAGGGTTTTTTTTAATTCCAATATTTCTGTCCCATTGACTTGAATTTGGCTTCCGGTATCGGAATCGGCGATACCCGATACTTTTGTGATATCGATCCGATATTTCACGATATCTGATGGTATCGCTCAACACTATTGACCAGCGATTTCTCATTTTTGCAACACCATTTTATTTTTACGGACCACATCACATTTGAAGTCACTTTGAGGGGTCTATATGATAGAAAATACCAAGAAAATACCAAAAAGTGACACAATTCTAAAAACTGCACCCCTCAAGATGCTCAAAACCACATTCAAGAAGTTTATTAACCCTTCAGGTGCTTCACAGGAATTTTTTGAATGTTTAAAAATAAAAAATGAACATTTAACTTTTTTTCACAAAAAAATTACTTCAGGTTCAATTTTTTTATTTTACCAAGGGTATCGGGAGAAATTGGACTGGAAATGTTTTTGTGCAATTTGTCCTGAGTACGCCGATACCTGAATTGTTGGAAGGAACCACTGTTTGGGCGCATGGCAGAGCTCGGAAGGGAAGGAGCGCCGTTTGACTTTTTCAATGCAAAATTGGCAGGAATTCAGATTGGACGCCATGCCACGTTTGTAGAGCCCCTGATGTGCCTAAACAGTGGAAACCCCCCACAAGTGACCCCATTTTGGAAACTAGACCCCCCAAGGAACTTATCTAGGATTTTCTTCTCCAATAATGAGGGAAGAAAAAAAGCTGGGGTAGCCATTGCCTTTCATAAGGATCTATCCGTGGTAATTTCAGACGTACATAAAGACAACAAAGGCAGACAGCTGGCCATTAACTTTTCTTTAGAGGGTATAGAATATACTGTGGTCAATGTGTACACCCCCAATATAAGACAAATTAATTTTCTTAAAGTTAAGAGAAAACTCTCTAGCTTTAGCAAAGGACAAATTATATGGGGAGGAGACTTCAACTGTATTGTAAACCCAGACACTGACTGTTCTTCCTCAGATTTACACTCCTATAGTATGAAGCAGAGGAAGTGGCTGGAAGACTCCAACCTACACGATAGCTGTAAAATATTAAACCCCACCTCAAAAGAATATACCCGATTCTGCCCTCACAACAAATCTTATACCAGAATAGACCACATATTTACCAGTTTCTCATTACTAGATCTATACGTAGATTTCCAAACTGGTCCTATCACATGGTCAGACCATGCTCCTATTCTGTTGACACTTTGTGTCTCCTCACTAGACCAAAGACATTACAACTGGAGATACAGCAAATTTGTTGTAGACTCCTCAGACAATATAACATTAATAAGAAATACTCTGATGGATTACTTTAGAGAGAACAAAGCCCAGGAGATCACACCTGAGACTTTATGGCTGGCGCATAAGTGTGTCATCAGGGGACATTTGATCCAGATGGCCTCAAGACAAAAGAGAGTGCAAACAAAAAACATTACTAGAACACATCACAAAATTAGAGGGTCTAGCCAAAGCAGATAAAAATTTAACCAAATATAAAGAGTTATATTCTCTCAGACTGGAATTAAGAAACCTTCTTATAAATATCTATGAGAAAAAGACTCTGTTCAACAGAGCAGGGTTTTATATAAATAACAATAAAACTTCAAGAAGTATGGCCAACAGATTTAAACCTATAAATAAGAAGCACTTAATCAAAAAAATATCCCAGAATTCACTAACTATAGAAAAACCAAAAGAAATAGCCTTGGCCTTTGAGAAATTTTATTCTAATTTATACAACATAGGGGAAAATGGGGCTAATCCCCCTCCTACAGAAGAGACGATAAAATTTTTTCTAGATAATGTAAAACTAGGATCTCTATCTCCAGATCAGAGAGAACTCCTTGACACACCTTTCTCGGAAGACGAGGTCTCTCTTGTGATCAATAATCTGAAAAGTAACAAAGCTCCAGGCCCTGACGGTTTCCCAATAGAATAATACAAAACATTTCAAAAAGACCTTGTCCCATATCTAACAAATACTCTTAATTTCATAAGGTCAAGAGGTATATGTAGTGCAGACATGCTGAGGGCCACAATAGTGGTAATTCCTAAGCCGGACAAAGACTCTACAAAAATCAAAAACTATAGACCCATATCCCTTTTGAATGCAGATATTAAAATTTATGCAAAAATATTAGCGGAGAGGGTACAGAATGTTATTCCTTACCTTATACATCCCGATCAGGCGGGTTTTGTAAAACATAGACAAACCTCTGACAGCTCTAGAAGCATTCTGCACCATTTACATTTATGCAACAAGAAAAATATTCCCAGTCTGTTTATAGCCCTTGATGCCGAGAAGGCTTTTGACCGTGTCAATTGGGCTTACGCCTTCGCAGTACTTGAAAGGATGGGTTTTAGTGGGGAGATGATAAAGGGAATTCGAGCTCTTTATTCTCAGCCATCTGCCTCTGTACTGGTCAATAGCACTATGTCTGAAAAATTCTTTATAACAAATGGGACAAGACAGGGTTGCCCCCTGTCCCCAATTATTTTAATTTTGAGTCTGGAGCCACTGGCTCAAATGATAAGAGACTCGGGTAGGATACGGGGTGTCCGGCTGGGAGATTCAGAGCATAAAAAAAATCTATATGCGGATGACATCATCCTCACATTGACAGACCCTGTTGCCTCTCTGAAGCAGACTTGGGACATCATAGACCTGTTTGGATCGGTTTCATATTACAAGCTTAACATAAAGAAAACTAATGTTTTGTCACTTTTTATTCCAGCACCCATTAAGCAGCAACTAAGAGACAGATACCCTTTCAATTGGGACTGTACTAAGATTCCATATCTTGGAATATGGCTCACAGGTAATCTCACACACATGGGTGAGGTGAACACTGAATGTCTTTTGCAGTCTCTCGAGATCAAGTTGGGAGAACTGTCAAAGACCCCGGCCACTTGGATGGGTAGAATAGTTCTGTACAAAATGTTCTGCCTCCCAAAGGTATTGTTTTTCTATAGAAATGTACCTTTACCTCTCTCAATGCAGTCTATACAGAAACTCACCTATCAAATGAATAAATTTATATGGAACAACCAAAAATCAAGAGTGAGGAAACATACTCTGCTCAAATCCAAAGAAAATGGTGGGATAGCCCTCCCAGACCTAGAGGCATACTACTTTGCTACCATGGCTGAGCTAACAAAAATGTGGTTTACGGGGTGGACCGAGATGGGGTGGCCAGAAATTGAGAGAAATCTGATGCCTAAAAAAGAGCCACTACTATACATATCTTATTTTCTCATCCACAGGAAAGAGATTACATATATAGAGAACCCAATACTTAGGGCTTCTATGATTTGCTGGTCACATTTGTGCAGGAGGAAGTTTAAGGCTTACCCTCATTCGACTAAACAGTTGAGAATTCCCTTTTTGTCGCCTGTCCGAGTCTCTTTGAGACCATTGTTTGACAGCTGGACAAAATTCTCCATCATGTTTGTTGATGATTTACTTGACAACAATAGAGTCATACCTTTTGAACTGGTTAAAACCAAGTTTGGAGTCCCCAATACTGAGTACATGACATATCTCCTGCTCAAAGAGGAGTATAGTAATTATAAGAAAAACTTCTGTGGAGTGATCATGATTAACCATACTATTTACAATTTTTTAATTAACACCTCCCAGCCACAAGAGTTTCTTGAAACCCTTATACACTATTCTAAATAACAAATACACCTTTTCCAATAAAGGATGTTTTGAAAAGTGGGAAACCACTCTACAGAAACAAATAAAAAATTCCCCAATGGACAACATTATTCAAAATAGCGGCAAAAGCCACAAAATGTATGAATATTCTTGAGACTCATTATAAGCTGGTCCATAGATACTATCTCACTCCGAATAGACTCAGATATTTTGGAGGAGGGGGGTCTGGACTATGCTGGTGCGGATGTGGATCACAAGCTGACTTGCTTCATGTGTTTTGGGGATGCCCTATCTTAAAAGTATATTGGCTCAAGGTTTTTCAATTAATCTCGATTATATGTAACTGTCGTGTCCACCCACACCCAGCTCTAGCCTTGTTACTCATTGGAATCTATAGGTTTAAAAAAGAAAAATTTCTGGTCGCTCATATTCTAATGTCTGCTGTGTATCTAATAGCGAAAGGTTGGAACAACATGCAACCACTTGATGTTGTTACATCGATTATGTTGGTCGACAAACATTACACATATGAAAAAATTCATTAATAATTTATCAATAAAACTATTTGGAGATAGATGGAATAAATGGTTTGAACTTAAATCTAAAATAGAAAATGTTTTCATATCTTGAACCCTTTTTTTTCTTCCTTTTCTCACTCATATCATGCTCAAAAACTTCATATTTCCAGATGCCCGCCGGCGTTTCTACATTTGCCTATTGGTTGATTTGTTTATTGTTGATTACATTCATCTCAAGTGTCTTTGATTTTGATACATGATGGAAAATAGTACCATATTGTATTGTATTGTTACACAATGTTTAAAATGCCATATGGAAATGACTCACACTATATGAATGTATGTTTTATATTTCTGTTATCTTGAAAAACCTTAATAAAAACATTGTTTAAGAAAATTCAAAACATTCATTATTCAATAGAGCCCAATAGGAAAAAGCAGCGTTTTGAATGAACAATCACATTTCTTGGTAGAATCATGCAGGATTGAAATTTTTGATGTTTTTTTACTCCTCTCAACAGCCCAAACAAGTTTCTAAAAGGATGAGTTTGCAACTACTTTACTTTTGGAGAAAATTCAAAACATTCATTATTCAATAGAGCCCAATATAGCAAAAAGCAGCGTTTTGAATGAACACTCACATTTCTTGGTAGAATCGTGCAGGATTGAAATTTTTGATGTTTTTCTACTCCTCTCAACAGCCCAAACAAGTTTCTAAGAGGATGAGTTTGCAACTACTTTCTTTTGGAGAAAATTCAAAACATTCATTATTCAATAGGGACCAATAGCAAAAAGCAGCGGTTTGAATGAACAATCACATTTCTTAGTTGTTATAGTTATATGATGCACATACACATTATGCGAATTGTTAAAAAAAAATTTTTATTACTTGCATAGTGTGCTTATAATTGACACATATGTGTGTGCCTTTGCACTCTATGTCAGGCATATTCACTTTAACGGTTCATACACACCGCTATAATTATTTCAGTATCATTATATTTTATCCCCTCACTTTCAACACTTGCTATCACTTTAAATAGTGATTATTATTCTTCATAATTATTTTATTTTCTTGTCCTCACTTGAGCGCATGCCCAGTTCTGTCCTCCCTAGGAGCCTTCTGACGTGCTCAGTCTGGTATGTGGCTGTCTCTGGCTGTTTTGCAGCTTGAGCCGCTTTCATGCTGATGAGCGCTGATCATAGTCTCCCTGTTCATAGTGGGGACTCAACAGCGCATGCGCCGATAATGCTGTGGACGTTTAGAACTGAATACTATTAACGTCATTGTGGACACTACAGCGCAGGTCCTGAATTTTACAAGCTTTATTAGGGAAAGCGGTTTATTGGTTGACGGCACTATATAAACTAGATCCAGGGCAATTGTAAACCACGCCTCCTGAGGAAGCTGCGGCGTAACGCGCGTAGAGGTGGCAGGTTTTACAGCGACATACACAGCACATGTAATTTGTTACTTTCTAATGCAGTCCTTGTATCTTACTCTGGAATTTGTATAGACAGTTTTTACTCTGTGTACACTTAACGCCTACCAGGCTTATTTGATACAAGGCACTTATGCACTTTATATTCAGCAGTTTACTCTGGGCACTTATTGTATGCAAAACCTTATCTGGGCATACATATGTAAATGTGGAGTTTGCTGTTTACTATGCATTCTATTTGTGAAAGGAAAGCAAAGAAATTACATGTTTTATACAGATAAAAACTTTATTAACTGTCAAGGTGCTGGTTTAATTATATTGTGTTTATGTCTGCTGTAACTTGCATTTAGCATTTATGCTGCTCTGTTAATTATTCTAAATAAATTAATTATTTAGCTTGAAAAACTCCAATTTTGATCTCTTGTGATGCTTAATAGCTCATTTATGAGATTTTTTTTGCTATTATATTTCCAGTGAGTTGAGCCTTTGCAGAATTTTCTCCAGTATTTGGGATATATTTGTACTTTATCCTATATACAGTATGAGCCTGTACATTGCTTCCTATATACAGTATGAGGCCGCATATAGCCTTCTATATACAGTATGAGGCCGCATATAGTCTCCTATATACAGTATGAGACTGCACATCGCTTCCTATATACAGTATGAGGCCACATATAGCCTCCTATGTATGGTATGAGCCTGCACATCGCTTCCTATATGCAGTATGAGGCCGCATATAGCCTCCTATATACTGTATGAGCACCCACATATAGCCTCCTGAATACAGTTTTTGCCTCCTATATACAGTATGAGCCTGCACATAGCCTCCTCTATACAGTATGAGCCTGCACAAAGCCTCCTATATACAGTATGAGCCTGTACATCACTTCCTATACACAGTATGAGGCCGCATATAGCCTTCTATATACAGTATGAGCACCCACATATAGCCTCCTACGTACAGTATGAGCCTGCGCATTGCTTCCTATAAACAGTATGAGCCTACAAATCACTTCCTATATACAGTATGAGCCCACATATAGCCTCCTGAATACAGTGTTGGCCTCCTATATACTGTGTGAGTCCCCATATAGCCTTCTATATACAGTATGAGCCTGCACATTGCTTTCTATATACAGTATGAGGCCACACATATAGCCTTCTATATACAGTATGAGGCCGCATATAGTCTCCTATATACAGTATGAGCCTGCACATCGCTTCCTATATACACAATATGAGCCCACATAGCCTCCTATATAAAGTATGTGCCTGCACATCGCTTCCTATATACATTATGAGGCCGCATATAGCCTCCTATATACAGTATGAGCATCCACATATAGCCTCTTATGTACAGTATGAGCCTGCGCATTGCTTCCTATAAACAGTATGAGCATCCACATAGCCTCCTATGTACAGTATGAGCCTGCACATCGCTTCCTATAAACAGTATGAGCCTGCAAATCGCTTCCTATATACAGTATGAGCCCACATATAGCCTCCTGAATACAGTGTTTGCCTCCTATATACAATGTGAGTCCCCATATAGCCTCCTATATACAGTATGAGCCCCTATATAGCATCCCATATCTAACTGCATTTACCTTGGTATCATTAATTTTCTATGAGACTGCTCTGTTCTCATATTGTGCATTTATGCATTTAGTAGGGCTTAATGGAATGATTGCGCTTGTTACACATCAACTCTAGATGCGCTCACTTATTAAACTTTGGTTGGGGCAACTTTAAAATATAATAATGATAATGGTCCTGTCTAGTGACAAGTTTATTTTACAGGCTTCTGGAGAAAGGCACAATACCAGTCATTCAAGGGTTAATTCTTTGGAACACTGAGAGGGACTTTCTAGCCAATGAAACCACAGTATAAAACACCTGTGATAACTATGGCAACTGCGCTGATGTCATAAACACATGCATCTACGATGCAGGAGAAGATTCCAGAACCACAAGTCATTTAGCCGTAGACAGAGCCATACTTGATGTGTCTGGAGACCTGGAGCTTCATCACTCCACAATGGGAGGAAGGGGACACCGCCTAGCCAGCCAGATCAGCCATAGCGCCTAGCCAGCCAGATCAGCCATACCGCCTAGCCAGCCAGATCAATGGGGTGACAGATGTTGCAGCCAGATCTCCCTCACGTCCGGTACTCGCCGCCTTCACTTTATGTGTACGGCCTGGAGAGGTCGCATTAGGCTTCTCCAAAACAAATATGACACAATGTACAAATTCAGGTACAATTTGCTGTTACATGTTGGCACTAACCTTCTAAGCCCAAGGGAAGGGCAGTCCTGCAGCCATGGTTCCCTAGAGGTTTCCACCACAGGGGGTTTTTCCTCTCCTGAGTGCTGAAGGACGATTCTTCATGAGTCAGGGGTTCTGCCATTTAAGGTGTCTCTTTCATAGTAATTGGCTGATTCTAAATTTCAGACACTGAAAGAAATAATAATGATGAGATTTGGAATAAAATTCGGTCAATTTAATATCCAATAAAAGTGTTTTGTGTGTTACTTCCACAATCTTCAGTTGGTGAGATTTTGTTGGGGATCAGGATCCAGCATCTATGATCAAGCCATGAAGCCAGATATGAAGTCAGAGCAATTTAACCCTGCGCTGGAAGACAGGACGGAGCAGAGATGACAAAGTGTGACTGTACAATTAGCACAAGTTCACACTCTTCCTCCCATTCAGATACACGAGGGGATTCAGGGCCGAGTTGGGACTAAAAAGCAGCCCTGGCACACAAAATTCACCAGCCCACATACAATAAGTGTCCTCAACCCAAATCGTAGAACACTGATAGGTCATGTAGGATTTTGCTTTATCCGTTACCAGGGCTGAAACAAAGTATTTTGGGTGCCCAAGGCAGATGAAGCCGAAGGCGCCCATTTTGCATCTCTACCCAGCTAATAAGGTAAGGGAGAAAACAAGGGGAACTGCTACCTTGGATCTAATTCTTATAAACAGGGAGGAAATGGTTGAGGAGGTAAAAGTGGCTGGGACCCTACGAGGTAGCGACCATGCTATTTTAGAATTTTGGATAACTAGAGGCGGAAGACCTGTGAAGACTCAGACGTCAAGGTTAGATTTCAGAAAGGCAGATTTTAAGGGATTCAGAAAGAGAATTGGAGGGATCCAATGGCTGAATATCCTTAAAGACAAAAATGTCCAGGAAGGATGGGAAATCTTGAAAAATGAAATTCTCAAAGCACAGTTGTTAACAATTCCGAAAAGAGGGAAGAATAGGAAGCATTTAAGGAAACCAGGATGGATGAACACAGAACTTAAGCACATGCTAAAAAGGAAGAAAAAAATGTTTATAAAATGGAAAGAGGGAGGCATATCTAAAGAAGAATATAATGCTGTCTGCAGAACCTGCAGGACACAAATCAGATTATCTAAAGCTGAAAATGAATTGAGGCTTGCAAGAGATGTCAAAAGCAATAATAAAGGATTTTGGGGATATGTCAAAAGTAAAAGAAAAGTCAAAGATGCTATAGGATTTTTACAGGATGAAAATGATGAAATGGCTTACCAGGATGTTGAGAAGGCTGAACTTTTATATTCCTATTTTGCATCTGTTCTCTGTCTACATCAGCACAATTTTGGAACCAAAATTTTTTTTTGTTAGGAAGTTATAAGGGTTAAAAGTTGACCAGCGATTTCTCATTTTTACAACACCATTTTATTTTTAGGACCACATCACATTTGAAGCCACTTTGAGGGGTCTATATGATAGAAAATACCCAAAAGTGACACCATTCTAAAAACTGCACCCCTTAAGGTGCTCAAAACCACATTCAAGAAGTTTATTAACCCTTTAGGTGCGTCCCAGGAATTTTTTTGAATATTTAAAAAAAATGAACATCTAACTTTTTTTCATAAAAAAAATACTTCAGGTTCAATTTTTTTTATTTTACCAAGGGTAACAGGAGAAATTGAACTGCAAAAGTTATTGTGCAATTTGTCCTGAGTACGCAGATACCTGATATGTGGGGGGGAACGACTGTTTCGGCGCATGGCAGAGCTCAGAATGGAAGGAGCGCCGTTTGACTTTTTCAATGCAAAATTGGCTGGAATTCAGATTGGACGCCATGTCACATTTGGAGAGTCCCTGATGTACCTAAACAGTGGAAACCCCCTACAAGTGACCCCATTTTGGAAACTAGACCCCCCAAGGAACTTATCTAGATATGTGGTGAGAACTTTGAACCCACAAGGGCTTTACAGAAGTTTATAACGTACAGCGGTACAATTAAAAAATCATATTTTTTCCACAAAAATGATCTTTTCACCCCAATTTTTATTTTCCCAAGGGTAGCAGGACCCTAAAAGTTATTGTGCAATTTGTCCTGAGTACGCTGATACCCCACATGTGGGGGTAAACCACTATTTGGGCGCATGGCAGAGCTCGGAAGGGAAGCAGCGCCATTTGACGTTTTTGGCTGGAATTGAGATCGGACACCATGTCGCGTTTGGAAAACCCCTGATGTACCAAAACAGTGGAAACCCCCCACAAATGACACCATTTTGGAAAATAGACCCCCTAAGGAACTTATCTAGATGTGTGGTGAGAACTTTGAACCCCCATGGGCTTCACAGAAGTTTATAACATAAAGCCATACAATTAAAAAATCATATTTTTTCAACAAAAATGATCTTTTCACCCTCAATTCTTATTTTTCCAAGGGTAACAGGACCCTAAAAGTTATTGTGCAATTTGTCCTGAGTACGCTGATACCCCACATGTGGGGGTAAACCACTATTTGGGCGCATGGCAGAGCTCGGAAGGGAAGCAGCGCCATTTGACGTTTTTGGCTGGAATTGAGATCGGACACCATGTCGCGTTTGGAAAACCCCTGATGTACCAAAACAGTGGAAACCCCCCACAAATGACACCATTTTGGAAACTAGACCCCCTAAGGAACTTATCTAGATGTGTGGTGAGAACTTTGAACCCCCATGGGCTTCACAGAAGTTTATAACATAAAGCCATACAATTAAAAAATCATATTTTTTCCACAAAAATGATCTTTTCACCCTCAATTCTTATTTTTCCAAGGGTAACAGGACCCTAAAAGTTATTGTGCAATTTGTCCTGAGTACGCTGATACCCCACATGTGGGGGTAAACCACTATTTGGGCGCATGGCAGAGCTCGGAAGGGAAGCAGCGCCATTTGACGTTTTTGGCTGGAATTGAGATCGGACACCATGTCGCGTTTGGAAAACTCCTGATGTACCAAAACAGTGGAACCCCCCACAAATGACACCATTTTGGAAACTAGACCCCCTAAGGAACTTATCTAGATGTGTGGTGAGCACTTTGACCCCCCCAGTGCTTCACAGAAGTTTACAACGCCCGGGCGTGAAAATAAAAAATTCGTATTTTTTCCACAAACATGATCTTTTAGTCACCATTTTTTTATTTTCCCAAGGGTACCAGGAGAAATTGGACCCCAAAAGTTGTTGTCCAATTTGTCCTGAGTATGCTGATAACCCATATGTGGGAGAAAACTACTGTATGGGCACACGTCGGGGCTCGGAAGGGAAGTAGTGACGTTTTGGAATGCAGACTTTGATGGAATGGTCTGCTGGTGTCATGTTGCCTTTGGAGAGCCCCTAATGTACCTAAACAGTGGAAACCCCCCACAAATGACACCATTTTGTAAACTAGACCCCCCAAGGAACTTATCTAGATGTGTGGTGAGCACTTTGACCCCCCCAGTGCTTCACAGAAGTTTACAACGCCCAGGCGTGAAAATAAAAAATTCGTATTTTTTCCACAAACATGATCTTTTAGTCACCATTTTTTTATTTTCCCAAGGGTACCAGGAGAAATTGGACCCCAAAAGTTGTTGTCCAATTTGTCCTGAGTACGCTGCTACCCCATATGTGGGAGAAAACTACTGTATGGGCACACGTCGGGGCTCGGAAGGGAAGTAGTGACGTTTTGGAATGCAGACTTTGATGGAATGGTCTGCGGGTGTCATGTTGCCTTTGGAGAGCCCCTAATGTACCTAAACAGTGGAAACCCCCCACAAATGACACCATTTTGTAAACTAGACCCCCCAAGGAACTTATCTAGATGTGTGGTGAGCACTTTGACCCCCCCAGTGCTTCACAGAAGTTTACAACGCCCGGGCGTGAAAATAAAAAATTCGTATTTTTTCCACAAACATGATCTTTTAGTCACCATTTTTTTATTTTCCCAAGGGTACCAGGAGAAATTGGACCCCAAAAGTTGTTGTCCAATTTGTCCTGAGTACGCTGACACCCCATATGTGGGAGAAAACTACTGTATGGACACACGTCGGGGCTCGGAAGGGAAGCAGTGACGTTTTGGAATGCAGACTTTGATGGAATGGTCTGCGGGTGTCATGTGCGTTTGGAGAGCCCCTGATGTACCTAAACTATTGAAACTCCCCACAAGTGACCCCATTTTGGACACTAGACCCCCCCACGGAACTTATCTAGATGTGTGGTGAGCACTTTGAACCCCCAAGTGCTTCACAGAAGTTTATAACACTCGGATGTGAAAATAAAAAAATCATT
The DNA here is from genome assembly GCF_039654945.1 of Dendrobates tinctorius. Classification (NCBI taxonomy): domain Eukaryota; kingdom Metazoa; phylum Chordata; class Amphibia; order Anura; family Dendrobatidae; genus Dendrobates; species Dendrobates tinctorius. The sequence goes on along the minus strand of NW_027362488.1, from coordinate 8,593 downwards.
TTTTTCCACAAAAATGATATTTTTGCCCCCAATTTTTTATTTTCCTAAGGGTAACAGGAGAAATTGGACCCCAAAAATTGTTTTGCAATTTGTCCTGAGTAGGCTGCTACCCTACATGTGGGGGTAAAACACTGTTTGGGCGCATAGCAGAGCTTGGAAGGGAAGGAGCACCATTTGACTTTTTCAACTCAGAATTGGCTGGAATTGAGATCAGACGCCATGTTGCATTTGGAGAGCCCCTGATGTGCCCAAACAGTGGAAACCCCCAATTCTAACTCCAACCCGAACCCCAACACGCCCCTAACCCTAGCCCTAACCCTAGCCCTAACCCTAGCCCTAACCCTAGCCCTAGCCCTAACCCTAGCCCTAACCCTACCCCAACCCTACCCCAACACACCCCTAGCCCTAACCCTAGCCCTAACCCTAATGGAAAAATGGAAATAAATACATTTTTTTAATTTTATTATTTTTCCCTAACTAAGGGGGTGATAACAGGGGGTTTGATTTACTATTTATGGCGGTTTTTATGTTTGGCGGCTGTCGCACGCTAAAAGACGCTTTTTATTGTAAAATAGTTTTTGCATCACCACATATTGAGAGCTATAATTTTTCCATATTTTGACCCACCGAGTCATGTGAGGTCTTATTTTTTGCGGGACGAGTTGACGTTTTTATTGGTACCATTTTCGGGCACGTGAAATTTTTTGATCGCTTTTTATTCCGATTTTTGGGAAGCAGAATGAACAAAAACCAGCGTTTCATGAATTTCTTTTGGGGGGGGTGCGTTTACACCGTTCCGCGTGCGGTAAAATTGATAAAGGGGTTTTATTCTTCGGGTCAGTACGGTTACAGCGATACCTCATTTACGTCGTTTTTTTATGTTTTTGTCGGTTTTATGCAATGAAAACTATTTTATATAAAAAATAATTATTTTTGCATCGCTTTATTCTGCGAGTTATAACTTTTTTATTTTTTCGCTGATGATGCTGTGTGGCAGCTTGTTTTTTGCGGGACAAGATGACGTTTTCAGCGGTACCATGGATATTTATATGCGTCTTTTTGATCGCGCGTTATTGCACTTTTTGTTTGGCGGTATGATAATAAATCATTATTTTTTGCTTCGTTTTTTATTTTTATTTTTTAAGGGGTTCGCTAAAGGGGTTAACTAATGGGACAGTTTTATAGGGCAGGTCGTTACGGACGCGGAGATACCTAATATGTGTACTTTTATCGTTTTTTTTTTTTATTATTTTCAAAAAATGAATTTATTGGGGAATATTTTTTTTTTTTTTTACTAATTTATTTGGCGATTTTTTTAAATTTATTTTTACACTTTTTTTTAATTTTTTTTTTACTTTATTACATAGTCCCAGGTGGGACATCACTGTCCTGTGACAGATCGCTGATCTGTCACATCACAGATCACTGTGACAGATCAGCAATCTGTCACAGGCAGTGCACAAGGCTTCCTCATGCCTGCGCTTTGCAGGCACTGAGGAAGCCAGCTTCCCCAGGCCCCCGAAGGCCCCCGTCGCCATCTTGGATTCGGGGGCCTGGAGGAAAGGAGCCCCCCGCAGCAGCGCTGCACATTGCGCTGCCGTGGGGGGCTCAGGGAAGCACGGAGGGAGCCCCCTCCCTGCCGATGCTTCCCTTTAACTCCCGGTACACCGCGATCGCGTTTGATCGCGGTGTGCAAGGGGTTAACGTGTCGGGGGCGGTCCGTGACCGCCCCTGACACATTGTGCCGTGGGTCAGCTGTGATAATCAGCTGACACCCGGCCGCGATCAGCGGCGCTCACCACGTGGGCGCCGCTGATCGCGGTAGACGTACTATCCCGTCCCCGGTCATACGGGCCCGGGTACCGTGGACGGGATAGTACGTCTCATGTCAGGAAGGGGTTAAACAGAGTCAGCATGGGTTTGTAACTAATAAGTCATGTCAGACTAATTTAATTTCCTTCTATGACGGTATTACTGATTGGGTGGATCAAGGAAATGCTGTAGATATAGTATATCTTGACTTCAGCAAAGCATTTGACAAAGTCTCTCATACAATCCTTATTGAAAAAATGACTAAGTATGGAATGGACAAGGCAACTGTTAGGTGGATTCATAACTGGCTTAGTGATCGGACCCAAAGAGTGGTCGTAAATGGCTGCACATCCAGTTGGAAGAATGTGTCAAGTGGGGTACCACAGGGCTCTGTCCTGGGCCCTGTATTGTTCAACATCTTTATCAACGATTTAGATGAAGGAATTGAGGGTAAACTGATTAAATTTGCTGATGACACAAAGCTAGGAGGGATAGCTAATACTAGAGAAGAGAGAGAGAGGATTCAAAAAGATTTAAATAAACTGGAGAAGTGGGCAGCAACTAACAGAATGGTTTTTAACAGGGAGAAATGCAAAGTACTACATCTGGGCAATAAAAATGAAAAAAGCATATATAGAATGGGAGGAATAGGGCTAAGTGACAGCACATGTGAAAAAGACTTGGGTATACTAATAGATCACAGACTGAATATGAGTCAACAGTGTGATGCAGCAGCAAAAAAGGCAAATGCAATTCTAGGATGTATTAACAGAAGCATACAGTCTAGATCACGTGAAGTCATTATTTCCCTCTACTCCTCTTTGGTCAGACCTCATCTGGAATATTGTGTCCAGTTTTGGGCACCACATTTTAAAAAAGACATCAACAAACTGGAGCAAGTTCAGAAAAGAGTGACCAGAATGGTGACCGGTCTGCAAACCCTGTCTTATGAGGAAAGGTTGCAGGATTTGGGAATGTTTAGTTTGCAAAAGAGAAGACTGAGAGGAGACTTAATAGCTGTCTACAAATATCTAAAGGGCTGTCACATTGTAGAAGGATCAACTTTATTCTCATTTGCACAAGGAAAGACTAGAAGCAATGGGATGAAACTGAATGGGAGGAGACACAGATTAGATATTAGAAAAAACTTTTTGACAGTTAGAGTGATCAATGAGTGGAACAGGCTGCCACGAGAAGTGGTGAGTTCTCCTTCAATGGAAGTCTTCAAACAGAGGCTGGACAGACATCAGACTGGGATGATTTACCGAATCCTGCTTTGAGCAGGGGGTTGGACCAGATGGCCCAGGAGGTCCCTTCCAACTCTACGATTCTATGATTCTTCCCTTTTCCATTAGGTCTATGACATCATGTGATTAATAACTAATGAGCTGAATCCTTCTAAGTCAGGCCCATATACATTTGTATCTCATGAACCTACAACTCCCAGTATGTCCTTAACAATGGTAAGGAGATGCTGGGAGTTATCAGTCTTTATCAGACTGTGGACTATACAGGAACCATAGTACTGATGAGACGCAGTCAGTACCAATAGCTAAAAATGTACATCCTGGTACCTTATAGGTGACCTCTTCTCAGATTGAGTCTTTTCTTTCTCTTAGGCCTGTTTCACACTTCAGTTTTCTGGCGTTAGTCAAAATCCGCCAGTGTGCAAAAACGGATCCGTTTACGTTTTGTGGCAAACGGATGCAACTGGATCTGTTTTTTGTACGGATCCGCTTTAGACGCTAGTGCATGAAATTTAAAGTAAGGCCTGTTTCACGAGAGAGAGAGATTTAGCTGCAAGAATGGGATTTGGGGTTAAATATCATGAAAGGACATTCATTCGGGCATGCTCAGTATAAAAAGGAGGATCCGTTGGCGGATTCCTTCAATTAACGGTTGGCAACGGATCCACCGCCTTTTCTCATCCACATCTCGCTTCTTAAGGCCCCTTTCACACTCCAGTCTTTTGCAATCAGTCACAATCTGTCAAAGTGTTCAGATCCGTCAAGTGGACGGATCCTGCGTATATTGCAAAAAACTGATGCACTGGATCCGTTTTTATGACTGATCCGTTGTAGCAGCCTTGCTGTAGGAATTAAAGAAACAGAATTCTGGAGCGAGAGAGAGAGAGGGATTTTGTGCCAGAATAGAAAAAGCAGCCGCAGGGGTAAAATAAAGGAATTAAAATGATTTCGGGCATGCTCAGTTTTAAAAGACGGAATCCGTCGCTATCCGACTTTTCGACGTACACAAAAAAGTTCATCTGTCCGTTGTCTCCGGCCGACGGACAGAGAATTTCTGACGGATCTGTTGGACGACGGATGAAACGTGTGGCCATCCGTCACAATCTGTCACTAATACAAGTCTATGAGAAAAAAAACGGATCAAGCATGAAAAAATGATGGAAAGCCAAAATTAAAAATATATATATTGTATACCAAATTATAATGTGATGACATAAAAATCTGAATAATAAATATATCAATACATCTTGCCAAAATTAGTATATTATCAACACAAAAAATAGAATAAAAAATATATATCAAAAAGTGCTAAGTGCTAAAATATAAAATCTGAATACATACAATAAATAAATCAATACATCTTGCCAAAATTTGTATAATATCAGCACCAGAAAAAAATAAATAAAAAATATGTAAAAAAAAATGCTAAGTGCTAAAATATATCGCTCAAAAAACTTTTCTATTAATAATGTGTAAGTTAAATATATAGTGTAGACAATAATATCGTGAAAAGTACTACCATAATATTCTAAAAATTGCACTAAAAAGTGCTATAGTGCTGTAAAACAAAAATTGTGCAAAAGTGAAAAGTATTGCAAGATATAGAATTAAATCCACTGTAAATGATTCAGTACTATAAAGTGCTAGAGGACAAAACATACAATGCACATTGAAAATAAATGAATATACAAGTATAACCAAGAAATAATGTTCTACAAAAAGTACTGCAGTGCTATGGATGAATTGCAGAGTACTGCAAAATATGAGGGATAAATACAAATGAAAGTTTACGTATACTAAAATATGCCAAGATATAAATGACTATAATATGACCCAGTAATATAAGGTGCTATAGTGCTACACCGCCATACACATTAAGTTTGGAGTTGTGACCAAGCTCACCCCAGCGAAGAGCGCTTGACACTGGACGCCAGAGTCCGTGGCTGCACGGGTACAACAGTCCCAGCAGCCAAATCCGGAGGGCAGGAGACTGCCGGCCTCCTGACCCCATCACACACCTGAATGCACAGCAGCATACCAGAGCCAGAGCCACCACGAAGGAGTGACACCTGTGAAAGGCTCAAGCTGCCTGCCATACAGGCAAGGACTAAAGAACCGCAAGGAACAGAGGACTGAGCATAGCTTTAGACCTCATGGGACAGCGTAGAAAGGAGGCCTCCAACCCATCTGGCTTAGTGGATCCTAAATTGCTTCCAGGCTGGCTGGATCTCCATTACCATCTATACTCAGTGCCCTGGTTAGCAACTCAAAATGTGAGTAAAAGCGTAAAGACTGCACCCCGCTGTGTTCTCCTGTTTATTTGCTGCGTCACCTCAGCACTGCATTACATCCATCATCACTATCTTTTATAATATAATTGCCCTGGGACTTAGCTCCACCTGTGGAGAGCTGTACCAACTCTGCTGCATCACCATCAGCCTCAGCGGTCTTTTTAAGCAGCGTCGGCTATCCCTTGCCGAATACCACAGGTGGCGTCACAAACTATATCTTATATAGGGTCCAGGATCCAGCAGGATGATGAGGAGCTCTCCTAGCCAGCGTCCTCTCCCGATCACGGCATAGCCACGCCCCACCTTGAGATTGTTGATATCTTTCAACAATTTTAGTTCTCAAGTCCTCACAGTTCTCATTTTTTCTTTATGTCCTCCATGCTTAGTGTGGCACAGAGACAAACATTGCAAAGATTGAGTCAACTTCTCCCCTTTTTATCTGGTGTCAGGTGTTATTTTCATATTGCCCCCAATTGGTTTTAAATTCTGCCTGGAATCTGCCTTAAAAAGAGCCTCAAAACCACTGCAAAAAGTGAATATAATCCACAGCAATCCTACACAATGATCCCCCACTTATCGCGGGCATTACATTCTAAACCTCCAACACGATAGTTGAAAATCCACCAAGTAAGAAACTTACATTTATTTTAGCATTTATATATTTTAAGGATTTACAAACCCCTCCCACACACTTATTTACCATTACTAGTCCCTTATTAGTCGGCCCCGTTCCTTATTAACCTTTTGCACCTTTTTATAAACACTACTTACTACACTACTACAAATTCTACATGATGAAGATGATGAATTAGCTGTGTAGTACTGATGATTGAAGGTGATGAAAATGGGATGAATGTACAGTACTGTACTGCACAGCATGGAAGAGCATTACAGCTCTCCTATTGGCACCACTTCATCAGGAGCTTCTTCAGGTGTGGCAGTAGTATCTTCAGCCTCATCCGTAACTTTTAATACCACTAAATGCGTAACCAACCTCTTGTTCGAGTGATGAACATAGTCATGGAGAGATGCTGGTTCTGCTTCTTAAGAACCATACGGAGGTCCTATTCCTCTGCCAATCGATGAAGTACATTGCCCATTATGACCATGATTACAAGTCGATCAAGTGTTAGGCCAACCTCCTCCTCTTCTTAAACCCGTTGTTCAAACTGTTCCTCATCCTCTTCTTCACTTGCTGAAGGGTGTTTCCGTCTTCAGTAGTCATGTCACTGAAGCCCTCTCCTCCCGGTATTTTCACCAGCTTCACAGCCTAATCCACCGCAGAGTGATACATTTCATCAAGAGAAAGTCTGACACATCATTTTCTTTATGGTTTTTTGAACATTTTTTCAATATATATTTTGTTTTTAAATATTTGATAGACTCAAAAAAACAAGAAGTGGGACAAAAGGTAGTCACCAGGGCCGGACTGGGACTAAAATTCAGCCCTGGCATTTGAAGTTACATAGGCCCACTAGTCACATGGTGACTATATAATATCTTTGTACAGTTGTAGTTTACAAGAAGTGAGAGGAGATTAACACAACTATATAACATGTAGTCACAGCTGTGCCCAGGATTTCAGCTCAGTCCTATTTATTGCTTTTAGGTACAGTACTCCTCCCAAAGCGCTGTCCCCTTTTGTATGCATGATTACAGAATTCCTGGCAGAACTGCTCTCTATTGGGCAACCAGACCCCCTGGTCATAGCCGCCCCTATCATACCTCCCAACTTTTGAAGAAGGGAAAGACGGACAAAGACTGCGGCGCGCCGCTGTAAATTTTGGCCACGCCCAACCACACCCATTTCACAACTAGTCACACCCATGTCCACACCTAATCGCACCCATTTAGCACTGCTGATCACACTGACTGGTACTGAGGGCACAGTGGCTGGCATTATGGGCACACTGACTGGCACTAAGGAAGAGAGAAAACAGAGAGAGAGAGAAAAAAGAAAACAGAGAGAGCGAGAAAGAAAGGGGAAAGAAAGAAAGAACAGTGAGAGACAAAGAAAGAACAGTGAGAGACAGAGAAAGAACAGAGAGAGAAAGAAAGAGGGGAAAGAAAGAAAGAACAGAGAGAGACAGAGAAAGAACAGAGAGAGAAAGAAAGAAGTAAAGAAAAGAAAGAAAGAACAGAGAGAAAGAGAGGAAAGAAAAAGAAAGAAAGAGGGGAAGAAAGAACAGAGAGAAAAAAGAAAGATTAGAGAGAGAAAGAACAGAGAGAGAATGAAAGAACAGAGAAAGAAAGAAAAAGAGAGAAAGAAATAAAGAAAGATTCTACAAAGATACTATAGCAGCCCGGCTCCCATTGTAGTGTCCACCTGAGCCTCCCGGTGCAGGACCTATCATGATCCGCTCACATGGCCGGCATCCCCGATTCCAAGGCGATCCTGCTGTCTGCGCTGTCGGAGGAGAACACGGTGATGGATCTGAAGCATTCCTGGTTCCGTCACAATCTCCTCAAGAAATTATCTCATTTCCGGTCAGCTTCCAGCACATCACTTCAGGTGGAACGTCATGTGTGTGTTTTAAAATGCTCCTCGGGGCTCCGCCGTGTACTCCTGTGTCCGTGGGAAAAGCACGCTTCGTATGCTTTGTACACACTTGGCTCCGCTCCGTACATCCCGTACACATATGGCTCCACTCCATACACACACGGTTCCACTCCGTCCACCTTGTACACTCGTGGCTCCTCTCCGTACACCTCGTACACGCGCGGCTCCTCTCCGTACACCTCATACACACACGGCTCCACCTCGTACACACACGGCTCCTCTCCGTACACCTCATACACGCGCGGCTCCACCTCGTACACACACGGCTCCGCTCCGTACACCTCGTACACACACGGCTCCTCTCTGTACACCTCGTACACACGGCTCCGCTCCGTACACCTCGTACACACGGCTCCGCTCCGTACATCTCGTACACACACGGCTCCGCTCCGTACACCTCGTACACACACGGCTCCGCTCCGTACACCTCGTACACACACGGCTCCGCTCCGTACACCTCGTACACACGCGGCTCCGCTCCGTACACCTCGTACACACGCGGCTCCGCTCCGTACACCTCGTACACACGCGGCTCCGCTCCGTACACCTTGTACACAAGCGGCTCCGCTCCGTACACCTCGTACACACACGGCTCCGCTCCGTACACCTCGTACACACACGGCTCCGCTCCGTACACCTCGTACACACACGGCTCCGCTCCGTACACCTCATACACACACGGC
>NW_027362487.1:12500-21528 GCF_039654945.1 Dendrobates tinctorius | reverse complement strand
AAGATATGTACCAGCTCCCGGGCGATATTCTAAGCTGACGAGTTCCTCAATGGCACTGCTTTGGGGTATCAGGTCGCACAATCCATCACAACCAAGATGTATTGGTGGCCGTGTGCTGACTTAACAAGAGGACACACCAGGTCCATAGTGATTCTCTCGAAGGGAATTTCTATCACCGGCAATGGCACTAAGGTGCTTCTGAACTGAAACACAGGGGCAGTTATCTGGCAGGTGAGGCAAGACCTACAATAATCTAGAATCTCATTGTAACAATCTGGCCAATAGAATCACTGCTATATTCTCTCCTGGGTTTTTCTACCCCTAGGTGACTAATAATAATAATAATACATTTTATTTCTATAGCGCCGACATATTACGCAGCACTTTACATTTCAGAGGGGACCTGTAGAGACAATAGACATTACAGCAAAACAATAATCACATAGATCATAACAGATACCAAGAGGAATGAGGGCCCTGCTCGCAAGCTTACAATCTATGAGGAAAAAAAGGGAGAGACGAAAGGTGGGTGGTAACAGTTGCCCTGATTGTATGGACCAGCCATAATGTTAAGTGTGTAACAGTACAGACACAGAGGGCTAATGGATGTATAAAGCATGTGGGAACATGATGCAGGGAACCTGGTTATGGTAAAAACTTTTGGCTGTGCCACACAGGGATAGATTAGGTTATTGTGTTGAGGCGGTAGGCCAGTCTAAATAAAAGAGTTTTCAGGGCACGCTTAAAATTGTGGGGATTGGGGACTAATCGTATTGACCTGGGAAGTGCATTCCAAAGGACGTATATCCAGTATAAGTGCATGGTCCATACCTAGAACCCTACGCTGATGCGATGTTGAAAATAACAGCTGTTCCACAATTTCTCCACCCCTCAATTTGATCATCCAATACAGTAGCTCTCTAGTCACAGCAAAATGAGGGAACCTGGTGTCAGCCCCCAGCTTTTGAGCAACCCCATTACAAACAGTGACATTTTCGAAAGCATATTTCAATGTGAGGTCTCGATGCTAAGCAGTACTGAAGGACTCTCCGAGCACCTCTAAGGCTGGTTTCACATTTGCGATTTTTAGCGCTGGAAAAAAACGCATACCTGCGCATGCGTTTTTTCCCCTATATTTAACATGGGTGCGCATACCTGCGCGCTGGTAAGCGCACGTATGCGATTTTCATGCGCTGCGTTTTTTTGGGGTGTGCGTTTGTATTTTCCAGACGCAGCATGTTGCATTTTTTGGCCCTGCAAAAAAGCGCATGCGCACGTATGCGCACGTTTTGCGCTAAAAATGGCCATTATAGCCTATGGATGCGCATACGTGCGCACTGGCATGCTCATGTATGCGTTTTTTTGCACATGCGTTTTTTTTGTTAACCATGGAATTTAGGGGTTTGGGTTAGAGTTAGGGTTAGTTAAGGGGGTTTAGGGTTAGGGTTAGGGTCAGGGTCAGGGTTAGGGTTAGGGTTAGGGTCAGGGTTAGGGTTAAGTATGGTTTGGTTAAGGGTTAGGGTCAGGGTTAGGGTTAAGTATGGTTTGGTTAAGGGTTAGGGTCAGGGTTAGGGTTAGGGTCAGGGTTAGGGTTAGGGTCAGGGTTAGGGTTAGGGTTAGGGTTAAGGTCAGGGTTAGGGTTAGTTAGGGTTTGGGTTAGGGTTAAGTATGGTTTGGTTAAGGGTTAGGGTTAAGTATGGTTTGGTTAAGGGTTAGGGTCAGGGTTAGGGTTAGGGTCAGGGTTAGGGTTAGGGTTAGGGTTAGGGTTACGGTCAGGGTTAGGGTTAGGGTTAGTTAGGGATCGTTACAGAAACGATATGGATGATCCTCAACCGTATAGGCGCCACCGCTTGGGATGTGTCAACCGCCGTGATGCCACGGAAGTGATCATGACAGACGGCTCGAAGCGGAGATCTTTGCCCCAGCACTATTGGTGCTCGGCATCCGTAGAGGCGTCAACCATGTGGCTGGTTCACCCCCCGTGATGAGGTATGCGGATTTCCGGCAAGTTATTTCCGATCACCTCCGCTGGCGTCTTTCACGTGTGGCTGACTCACACCCCGAGGTGCGCACGGGTTACCGGACTGTTATGCTGGACACTTCAAAATGGAGCGGTGAGTAGAAGACATTCGTCCACCACATATAGACATATGACATACGTGCAGGGAAGGTGACCGGTTCTATTGCTTGTATCCCCGCAGTCACCCCCGGACTCCACTTACATGTCCCGTATGCCACAGAGCAACGAAATACCTTTCCACACATCTTAGGAGGACATGTCTGAGGACCCAGAGTGATTCTGATATAAAAGCTGCCCTTGCATCAGCCAAGTTTCAGCTCAAATGCATTGCCGAAAGAGGTACAACTATCCGCTTCAATGACCTCAAGCCTCTCCAGTCCTTGGAGGAGACTGTATCCTTCTTAGAAGGTCGCGGATTTTTAATAGCCAACAAGCCTAGGTTTGAGCATCAAATCCCGCCACTGATCTCTGAAGAGCCCGCTCAGGTACCACCAGCCATTTTGGAGCTCTGCCCAGGCACTATGCCCCTGACGGAGCTAGATTCGGATGAGATCGATATCCCTTTGCTTTTACGGCCTGCAGAAAGCCCCCTGCCCCTGGCAGAGCCAGATGCATCGGATGAGGCTTCACTTTTACAGCCTGTGGAAAGTTTTCAAGAAAGCCCTCGCTCAGAGACTGCCCACACAGGGGCCTGTTCTGACCCCATGGAAGATGAGGAGGTCACTGACGGTAGCGATTTAAGAATTCAGAAAAGGCAGTGGAAGGACAAAAATCGCACCGCTACAAAGATGGCCGGCTTGTATAAGCGACACTCAATGAACGACGCTATGTTCAAAGGTTTCCGCTCATACCTAACCATTACACACGGGGTGCCAAACTGCCAACAGGAGGTCTCAAATGTTTCCAGGTTCCTCTTCTTTGTGAACCCGAGAAGAGTAACCCTGGAGTACCTACTGAAGCCAAATAAAATCAATGAATTTTTTGAAAAACTCGGAAACCTCCAGCTATCGAAACAGACCTCCCTCAGAATGCTGAAGCATATACGGAGATTCACTGTCTATCAGATGAGGGCCACGGGACTGAGAATAGAAAAGCCAGAACTCTACAAGGCCTGTGAGGTATTCATGAATCACACTGAGGACCTACAGAAGACATTGTACAAGGGCGCCTGCAAGGAGTCTGTTAGTAAGCGGTACACACCCTTCAAAGTATCGCATATGCGGCTTGATTTTTGCCATGTATGTTCAATAATTCCTCTTATTTTTCCCCAGGTACGATCTACTGAGGAAGCCGCTAAAATCGCCCGTGGACTGCCAGATTATTCTGGAGGAGGCAAGGCCAACTTTTCTAGCCAGCATAGCCTCTGTGGAAGAGGGCGGATCAAATGAAGAACGCCGGGAAATTGCACTCTACCTCCAGGCCCTGCTGGTTCTGAAAAATCTCCAGAGACCAGGTGTCATCCGTAACATGACGGTAAGTAGTCAGACCCTGTGGGTCAGCGGTCTCCCATGCACCAGTTCAATAACTTTCCACATCAGGTTTCAGAGTGGACCGAGAGGATCCATCACGTGTACCACGACAGACAGATGACAGTTGTCGGTGTGAAGACTCACAAATGTTCCACCACTCAGGTCGCAGTGTTCGTACTTTCAGAGGAAGAAGAATCGGTAAGGGACTCAACCAGTCAGGGAGCCCAGGCAACACCACTCCACATGGGGAGCAAACCCCTCTCTTTTTCCTTTTTCAGTGGTTCAAAGTGTATGCAGAACATGTCCGACCTGTCTATACCGCTGGCCGAAGGAAGGTCACTAATTTCTTTGTGACGTGTACGGGGAAGGCCATAGCAAATCCATCCGTGGGCCTCAGGCAATACCATTCGAGGTAAGACGGCCACGAGCCGAATGATGCATGGGCATGTGTAGAAACAGGTACTGACATTATGATTTCCTCCATAGCTACAACCTCCCGAACATCACTAGCCACCTAGTGCGACGGGTATGTGAAACCTGGACAACTTCACAATACACGGACTGTGAAAAGCGACTGTTTGCACGGTACTTGGCACATACAAATGACATGGCTGAGAGAGTGTACCGGGAGAAGACTCTGACAGATATGTGTCATGCCCACGAGCTGGTGGTAAATGCAGGAAAGAAGGATGAAGCCGACAATCAGTCACCAGTGATGCCTTCAAGCAGTGCATCAGAGAATGAGCAGGGAGGCAGTATGGAAATCGATCCGGAGGGTAACAAATCATACTACCTAAGAACCATCAAGCCTGCTCTGAGGTGACATAGGCAGAAAGGGCGTCCACCTACCAGAGTCCCCCTTCCCACAAGGACTCCAGATTTGCCCCCACTGACATCCATCACCTCCAGAGAACCAGGGACCACCGAGGGAGGGTCTGGTCAAGCTCAGGTACCCCATGATCACTTCTCATGCTTGGGCATGGACCACCAGCCATTGCCGGGGACTGAGAACCATCGAGCCTGCTCTGAGGGGACATAGGCAGAAGGGGCGTCCGCCTACCAGAGTCCCCCTTCCCATAAGGACTCCAGATTTGCCCCCACTTACATCCATCACCTCCAGAGAACCAGGGACCACCGAGGGAGGGTCTGGTCAAGCTCAGGTACCCCATGATCACTTCTCATGCTTGGGCATGGACCACCAGCCATTGCCGGGGACTGAGAACCATCGAGCCTGCTCTGAGGGGACATAGGCAGAAGGGGCGTCCGCCTACCAGAGTCCCCCTTCCCATAAGGACTCCAGATTTGCCCCCACTTACATCCATCACCTCCAGAGAACCAGGGACCACCGAGGGAGGGTCTGGTCAAGCTCAGGTACCCCATGATCACTTCTCATGCTTGGGCATGGACCACCAGCCATTGCCGGGGACTGAGAACCATCGAGCCTGCTCTGAGGGGACATAGGCAGAAGGGGCGTCCGCCTTCCAGAGCCCAAGCTCGGCTATGGACTCCAGATTTGCCCCCCTGACAGCGATCACCTCCAGAGAACCAGGGACCACCGAGGGAGGGTCTGGTCAAGCTCAGGTACCCCATGATCACTTCTCATGCTTGGGCATGGACCACCAGCCAATGCCAGGGACTGAGAACCATCGAGCCTGCTCTGAGGGGACATAGGCAGAAGGGGCGTCCGCCTACCAGAGTCCCCCTTCCCATAAGGACTCCAGATTTGCCCCCACTGACATCCATCACCTCCAGAGAACCAGGGACCACCGAGTGAGGGTCTGGTCAAGCTCAGGTACCCCATGATCACTTCTCATGCTTGGGCATGGACCACCAGCCAATGCCGGGGACTGAGAACCATCGAGCCTGCTCTGAGGGGACATAGGCAGAAGGGGCGTCCGCCTACCAGAGTCCCCCTTCCCACAAGGACTCCAGATTTGCCCCCACTGACATCCATCACCTCCAGAGAACCAGGGACCACCGAGGGAGGGTCTGGTCAAGCTCAGGTACCCCATGATCACTTCTCATGCTTGGGCATGGACCACCAGCCATTGCCGGGGACTGAGAACCATCGAGCCTGCTCTGAGGGGACATAGGCAGAAGGGGCGTCCGCCTTCCAGAGCCCAAGCTCGGCTATGGACTCCAGATTTGCCCCCCTGACAGCGATCACCTCCAGAGAACCAGGGACCACCGAGGGAGGGTCTGGTCAAGCTCAGGTACCCCATGATCACTTCTCATGCTTGGGCATGGACCACCAGCCAATGCCAGGGACTGAGAACCATCGAGCCTGCTCTGAGGGGACATAGGCAGAAGGGGCGTCCGCCTACCAGAGTCCCCCTTCCCATAAGGACTCCAGATTTGCCCCCACTGACATCCATCACCTCCAGAGAACCAGGGACCACCGAGGGAGGGTCTTGTCAAGCTCAGGTACCCCAGGATCGCTTCTCATGCTTGGGCATGGACCACCAGCCAATGCCGGGGACTGAGAACCATCGAGCCTGCTCTGAGGGGACATAGGCAGAAGGGGCGTCCGCCTTCCAGAGCCCAAGCTCGGCTATGGACTCCAGATTTGCCCCCCTGACAGCGATCACCCTTCAGAGGACCAGGGACCACCGGGGAGGGTCTGGTCAGGCTCAGGTACCCCGAGATTGCTTCTCTCACTTGGGACTCACGACCAGCAAAAGTCCCTCCTGGAGCTGTGGAAGTTCAGTCTCGGCCGTATTTTGCAACTTCCACAACAAGAGGGACCACCTTCTAAAGTCGCCTACCCGAGCCGGAGAACCAGAGAAACAATCGCCATCCATCGGGGTAGAGAGAGCACTCTCTCCTGTATTCTGCCGCAGGTGCGCATTCCTATGTATATGCATTGCGGGACAACGTCCCCACTTTAAGGGGATGAAGTCAGAACTGTACCCGGCCTCCAGTCACTGTAGGGCGGATGCGGCACCCAGAAAATTCCTCATTCCGGTTCTTTTTCACTTAGTCGTTTTTTTTTTTGCAAGAATGTACCCCAGGGATGGCCCACAAGCCAAAGCCAGGGACTGAGAACCATCGAGCACGCTCTGAGGGGACATAGTCAGAGGGGGCGTCCGCCTTCCAGAGCCCTCCTTCCCACGAGGACTCCAGATTTGCCCCCCTGACGACAGCCATCGCCTCCAGAGAACCAGGGACCACCGAGGGAGGGTCTGGTCAAGCTCAGGTACCCCAGGATCACTTCTCATGCTTGGGCATGGACCACCAGCCATTGCCGGGGACTGAGAACCATCGAGCCTGCTCTGAGGGGACATAGGCAGAAGGGGCGTCCGCCTACCAGAGTCCCCCTTCCCACAAGAACTCCAGATTTGCCCCCACTGACATCCATCACCTCCAGAGAACCAGGGACCACCGAGGGAGGGTCTGGTCAAGCTCAGGTACCCCAGGATCGCTTCTCATGCTTGGGCATGGACCACCAGCCAATGCCGGGGACTGAGAACCATCGAGCCTGCTCTGAGGGGACATAGGCAGAAGGGGCGTCCGCCTACCAGAGTCCACCTTCCCATAAGGACTCCAGATTTGCCCCCACTGACATCCATCACCTCCAGAGAACCAGGGACCACCGAGGGAGGGTCTGGTCAAGCTCAGGTACCCCAGGATCGCTTCTCCAGCTTGGGCATGGACTACCAGCCAATGCCGGGGACTGAGAACCATCGAGCCTGCTCTGAGGGGACATAGGCAGAAGGGGCATCCGCCTACCAGAGTCCACCTTCCCATAAGGACTCCAGATTTGCCCCCACTGACATCCATCACCTCCAGAGAACCAGGGACCACCGAGGGAGGGTCTGGTCAAGCTCAGGTACCCCAGGATCGCTTCTCCAGCTTGGGCATGGACCACCAGCCAATGCCGGGGACTGAGAACCATCGAGCCTGCTCTGAGGGGACATAGGCAGAAGGGGCGTCCACCTTCCAGAGCCCAAGCTCGGCTATGGACTCCAGATTTGCCCCCCTGACAGCGATCACCCTTCAGAGGACCAGGGACCACCGGGGAGGGTCTGGTCAGGCTCAGGTACCCCGAGATTGATTCTCTCACTTGGGACTCACGACCAGCAAAAGTCCCTCCTGGAGCTGTGGAAGTTCAGTCTCAGCCGCAACTTCCACAACAAGAGGGACCACCTTCTAAAGTCGCCTACCCGAGCCGGAGAACCAGAGAAACAATCGCCATCCATCGGGGTAGAGAGAGCACTCTCTCCTGTATTCTGCTGCAGGTGCGCATTCCTATGTATATGCATTGCGGGACAACGTCCCCACTTTAAGGGGACGAAGTCGGAAATGTACCCGATCTCCAGTCACTGTAGGGCGGATGCGGCAGCCAGAAAATTCCTCATTCCGGTTCTTTTTCACTTTTTTTTTTGTCCTCAAGAAACATTTTTGTTCTCAAGAAACTTTTTTGTCCTCAAAACTCAATTACTTCCAAAATTCGACTTTCACCCCAAAAGCCACACATTCTACCCTCATGGGAGGCACTCTCCCTCGGGTCCCCACATCATATTGACGCCCCAGAGCGGTGGGAGAAGGGAAAATTCGATTTTTGCACAAAAATCCAAAAATCGCTCTAAGTCCAAAAATCTTGAAAATTTTTCTAAGTCCCAACGGTACTTTCTGAAAAGTGTACCCAGGCCCCTGGAAGCCTCCTAGGTACACCTCCTGAGACTCCCCCCTTCCTGGAAGTCTGACACATCTCGAAATTTTTCTAAGTCCCAAAAAATGGTTTTTGCTCCATAATTCGACTTTCCCCCCAAAAGCCACACATTCTACCCTCATGGGAGGCACTCTCCCTCGGGTCCCCACATCATATTGACGCCCCAGAGCGGTGGGAGAAGGGAAAATTCGATTTTTGCACAAAAATCCAAAAATCGCTCTAAGTCCAAAAATCTTGAAAATTTTTCTAAGTCCCAACGGTACTTTCTGAAAAGTGTACCCAGGCCCCTGGAAGCCTCCTAGGTACACCTCCTGAGACTCCCCCCTTCCTGGAAGTCTGACACATCTCGAAATTTTTCTAAGTCCCAAAAAATGGTTTTTGCTCCATAATTCGACTTTCCCCCCAAAAGCCACACATTCTACCCTCATGGGAGGCACTCTCCCTCGGGTCCCCACATCATATTGACGCCCCAGAGCGGTGGGAGAAGGGAAAATTCGATTTTTGCACAAAAATCCAAAAATCGCTCTAAGTCCAAAAATCTTGAAAATTTTTCTAAGTCCCAACGGTACTTTCTGAAAAGTGTACCCAGGCCCCTGGAAGCCTCCTAGGTACACCTCCTGAGACTCCCCCCTTCCTGGAAGTCTGACACATCTCGAAATTTTTCTAAGTCCCAAAAAATGGTTTTTGCTCCATAATTCGACTTTCCCCCCAAAAGTCACACATTCTACCCTCATGGGAGGCACTCTCCCTCGGGTCCCCTCAACATATTGACGCCCCAGAGCGGTGGGAGAAGGGGAAATCTGATTTTTGCACAAAAATCCAAAAATCGCTCTAAGTCCAAAAATCCTGAAAATTTTTCTAAGTCCC
>NW_027362487.1:0-2500 GCF_039654945.1 Dendrobates tinctorius | reverse complement strand
GAGGTGCGCATTCCTATGTATTTGCATTGCGGGACAACGTCCCCACTTTAA
Organism: Dendrobates tinctorius; assembly: GCF_039654945.1. Taxonomy (NCBI): domain Eukaryota; kingdom Metazoa; phylum Chordata; class Amphibia; order Anura; family Dendrobatidae; genus Dendrobates; species Dendrobates tinctorius. Next base: position 2,449 of record NW_027362487.1, on the reverse strand, counting down.
GGGGACGAAGTCGGAACTGTACCCGGCCTCAAGTCACTGTAGGGCGGATGCGGCACCTAGAAAATTCCTCATTCCGGTTCTTTTTCACTTAGTCGTTTTTTTTGGCAAGAATGTACCCCAGGATGGCCAAAAAGCCAAAGCCAGGGACTGAGAACCATCGAGCATGCTCTGAGGGGACATAGTCAGAGGGGGCGTCCGCCTTCCAGAGCCCTCCTTCCCACGAGGACTCCAGATTTGCCCCCCCTGACAACAGCCATCGCCTCCAGAGAACCAGGGACCACCGAGGGAGGGTCTGGTCGAAGCTCAGGTACCCAGGATAGCTTCTCCGGCTTGGGCATGGACCGCCAGACAAAGCCGCGGACCGTGAACCATCCAGCCTGCTCTGAGGGGACATAGTCAGAGGGGGCGTCCGCCTTCCAGAGCCCTCCTTCCCACGAGGACTCCAGATTTGCCCCCCTGACAGCCATCACCTCCAGAGAACCAGGGACCGCCGAGGGAGGGTCTGGTCAAAGCTCATGTACCCCAGGACAGCTTCTCCGGCTTGGGCACAGACCACCAGACAAAGCCGCGGACCATGAACCATCCAGCCGGCTCTGAGGGGACATGGTCAGAAGGGGCGTCCGCCTTCTAGAGCCCAAACTCGGCCACGGACTCCAGATTTGCCCCCCTGAATGCCATCACCCTTCAGAAGACCAGGGACCACCGAGGGAGGGTCTGGTCAGGCTCAGGTACCCCAGGATCGCCTCTCTCACTTGGGACGCACGACCAGCAAAAGTCCCTCCTGGAGCCGTGGAAGTTCAGTCTCGGCCGTATTTTGCAACTTCCACGACAAGAGGGACCACCTTCTAAGTCGCCTACCCGAGCCAGAGAACCATAGGAACAACCGCCATACATCGGGGTAGAGAGAGCCCACTCTCTCCTATATTCTCCCGCAGGTGCGCATTACTATGTATTTGCATTGCGGGACAATGTACTTCAATGAGCGGGACAAAGTCGGAAATGTATCCGACCTCCTGGAACTGTGCGGCTGCTACAGCAGTCAGAAATTCCCCATTCCGGTTCTTTTTCACTTGGATTTTTTTTTTTGCAATTTTTTGCCTAAAACGTATTCCTCCAACATGTACTAGCTCATGACACTTGAAATTTTTGAGCCAATTGATAATAACAGCTTTTTAGAGCTCAAAAACAAAAAAAATTTGAGCGAACAAAAAATGTTCGAAAATGACCTCAGCTCCTGGAACTGTTTTCGGTACACCTCCAGAGAGGCTCCCCTGCCTGGAAGTCTGTCACTGCTCAGCTTGAAATTTTTCTAAGTCCCAAAATTCGGTTTTTCATCCAAAATTCAACTTTCTGCCCAGGATCCACAAACTTTAAACCCAGTTGGGGGACCCTCCCTGGGGGCCCTACAACATACTGAAGCCCCCCTGTGGTGGAAGTAGGGGAAATTACTTATTTTTACACAAAATCACAAAATTCCATTTTTTGTTCGCAAAACACTTTTTTGTCCTCAAGAAACTTTTTTGTCCTCAAAACACTTTTTTGTCCTCGAGAAACTTTTTTGTCCTCAAGAAACTTTTTTGTCCTCAAAACACTTTTTTGTCCTCAAAACTCAATTTCTTCCATAATTCGACTTTCCCCCCAAAAACCACACATTCTACCCTCATGGGAGGCACTCTCCCTCGGGTCCCCTCAACATATTGACGCCCCAGAGCGGTGGGAGAAGGGGAAATCTGATTTTTGCACAAAAATCCAAAAAACGCACTAAGTCCAAAAATCCTGAAAATTTTTCTAAGTCCCAACGGTACTTTCTGAAAAGTGTACCCAGGCTCCTGGAAGCCTCCTGGGTACACCTCCCGAGGCGCCCCCTTCCTGGAAGTCTGACACATCTCGAAATTTTTCTAAGTCCCAAAAAATGGTTTTTGCTCCATAATTCGACTTTCCCCCCAAAAGTCACACATTCTACCCTCATGGGAGGCACTCTCCCTCGGGTCCCCACATCATATTGACGCCCCAGAGCGGTGGGAGAAGGGGAAATCTGATTTTTGCGCAAAAATCCAAAAAACGCACTAAGTCCAAAAATCCTGAAAATTTTTCTAAGTCCCAACGGTACTTTCTGAAAAGTGTACCCAGGCTCCTGGAAGCCTCCTGGGTACACCTCCCGAGGCGCCCCCTTCCTGGAAGTCTGACACATCTCGAAATTTTTCTAAGTCCCAAAAAATGGTTTTTGCTCCATAATTCGACTTTCCCCCCAAAAGTCACACATTCTACCCTCATGGGAGGCACTCTCCCTCGGGTCCCCACATCATATTGACGCCCCAGAGCGGTGGGAGAAGGGGAAATCTGATTTTTGCACAAAAATCCAAAAAACGCACTAAGTCCAAAAATCCTGAAAATTTTTCTAAGTCCCAACGGTACTTTCTGAAAAGTGTACCCAGGCTCCTGGAAGCCT
>NW_027362486.1:22500-25000 GCF_039654945.1 Dendrobates tinctorius | reverse complement strand
TTGCCCCCCTGAATGCCATCACCCTTCAGAAGACCAGGGACCACCGAGGGAGGGTCTGGTCAGGCTCAGGTACCCCAGGATCGCCTCTCTCACTTGGGACGCACGACCAGCAAAAGTCCCTCCTGGAGCCGTGGAAGTTCAGTCTCGGCCGTATTTTGCAACTTCCACGACAAGAGGGACCACCTTCTAAGTCGCCTACCCGAGCCAGAGAACCATAGGAACAACCGCCATACATCGGGGTAGAGAGAGCCCACTCTCTCCTATATTCTCCCGCAGGTGCGCATTACTATGTATTTGCATTGCGGGACAATGTACTTCAATGAGCGGGACAAAGTCGGAAATGTATCCGACCTCCTGGAACTGTGCGGCTGCTACAGCAGTCAGAAATTCCCCATTCCGGTTCTTTTTCACTTGGATTTTTTTTTTTGCAATTTTTTGCCTAAAACGTATTCCTCCAACATGTACTAGCTCATGACACTTGAAATTTTTGAGCCAATTGATAATAACAGCTTTTTAGAGCTCAAAAACAAAAAAAATTTGAGCGAACAAAAAATGTTCGAAAATGACCTCAGCTCCTGGAACTGTTTTCGGTACACCTCCAGAGAGGCTCCCCTGCCTGGAAGTCTGTCACTGCTCAGCTCGAAATTTTTCTAAGTCCCAAAATTCGGTTTTTCATCCAAAATTCAACTTTCTGCCCAGGATCCACAAACTTTAAACCCAGTTGGGGGACCCTCCCTGGGGGCCCTACAACATACTGAAGCCCCCCTGTGGTGGAAGTAGGGGAATTTACTTATTTTTACACAAAATCACAAAATTCCATTTTTTGTTCGCAAAACACTTTTTTGTCCTCAAGAAACTTTTTTGTCCTCAAAACACTTTTTTGTCCTCGAGAAACTTTTTTGTCCTCAAGAAACTTTTTTGTCCTCAAAACACTTTTTTGTCCTCAAAACTCAATTTCTTCCATAATTCGACTTTCCCCCAAAAAACCACACATTCTACCCTCATGGGAGGCACTCTCCCTCGGGTCCCCACATCATATTGACGCCCCAGAGCGGTGGGAGAAGGGGAAATCTGATTTTTGCACAAAAATCCAAAAATCGCTCTAAGTCCAAAAATCCTGAAAATTTTTCTAAGTCCCAACGGTACTTTCTGAAAAGTGTACCCAGGCCCCTGGAAGCCTCCTAGGTACACCTCCCGAGGCGCCCCCTTCCTGGAAGTCTGTCACATCTCGAAATTTTTCTAAGTCCCAAAAAATGGTTTTTGCTCCATAATTCGACTTTCCCCCCAAAAGTCACACATTCTACCCTCATGGGAGGCACTCTCCCTCGGGTCCCCACTTCATATTGACGCCCCAGAGCGGTGGGAGAAGGGAAAATTCGATTTTTGCACAAAAATCCAAAAATCGCTCTAAGTCCAAAAATCTTGAAAATTTTTCTAAGTCCCAACGGTACTTTCTGAAAAGTGTACCCAGGCCCCTGGAAGCCTCCTAGGTACACCTCCCGAGGCGCCCCCTTCCTGGAAGTCTGACACATCTCGGAATTTTTTCTAAGTCCCCAAAAATGGTTTTTGCTCCATAATTCGACTTTCCCCCCAAAAGTCACACATTCTACCCTCATGGGAGGCACTCTCCCTCGGGTCCCCACTTCATATTGACGCCCCAGAGCGGTGGGAGAAGGGAAAATTCGATTTTTGCACAAAAATCCAAAAATCGCTCTAAGTCCAAAAATCTTGAAAATTTTTCTAAGTCCCAACGGTACTTTCTGAAAAGTGTACCCAGGCCCCTGGAAGCCTCCTAGGTACACCTCCCGAGGCGCCCCCTTCCTGGAAGTCTGACACATCTCGGAATTTTTTCTAAGTCCCCAAAAATGGTTTTTGCTCCATAATTCGACTTTCCCCCCAAAAGTCACACATTCTACCCTCATGGGAGGCACTCTCCCTCGGGTCCCCACTTCATATTGACGCCCCAGAGCGGTGGGAGAAGGGAAAATTCGATATTTGCACAAAAATCCAAAAATCGCTCTAAGTCCAAAAATCTTGAAAATTTTTCTAAGTCCCAACGGTACTTTCTGAAAAGTGTACCCAGGCCCCTGGAAGCCTCCTAGGTACACCTCCCGAGGCGCCCCCTTCCTGGAAGTCTGACACATCTCGGAATTTTTTCTAAGTCCCCAAAAATGGTTTTTGCTCCATAATTCGACTTTCCCCCCAAAAGTCACACATTCTACCCTCATGGGAGGCACTCTCCCTCGGGTCCCCACTTCATATTGACGCCCCAGAGCGGTGGGAGAAGGGAAAATTCGATTTTTGCACAAAAATCCAAAAATCGCTCTAAGTCCAAAAATCTTGAAAATTTTTCTAAGTCCCAACGGTACTTTCTGAAAAGTGTACCCAGGCCCCTGGAAGCCTCCTAGGTACACCTCCCGAGGCGCCCCCTTCCTGGAAGTCTGACACATCTCGGAATTTTTTCTAAGTCCCCAAAAATGGTTTTTGCTCCATAATTCGA
>NW_027362486.1:10000-12500 GCF_039654945.1 Dendrobates tinctorius | reverse complement strand
GCGGGGAGCGATTCGGACGGCTGGCCCCCACGCCGGGGTGGGTGGGCGCCCCGCCGTTCGCCCGCGTGGGTCGTCAGACCACTGTTCATCGTTCGGTGCGATTCAAACTTCCCACAGCTCGGCCGCCTCCGTCCTCGAACGGGAGGTGACGGCCGGCGTGCGCGCCCAAAGATAGGTGGTGGAAGCCCGGGGGTACAGGAGGAAGGACACCGCTCACCGTAAACCGACGCGAGCTCCAAAGCCCGGGTCGAGCGAGCAGCACCACCTCCCCACCCGGGAGCGCCGTGCCAGATCGATCGGAGGATAAGACCGCTCTGAGAGGACATGGACGAGAGGGGCGTCCGCCTTCCGGAGCCCCCCCTTTCGGACGAGGACTCCGGATTTGCCCCCCGAAAGCCATCACCTCCAGAGAACCAGGGACCGCCGAGGGAGGGTCTGGTCAGGCTTGGGTACCCCAGCATTGCCTCTCTCGCTTGGGATGCACGATCGGCAAAAGTCCCTCTCGGAGCTGTGGAAGTTCGGTCTCAGCCGGAGTGCGCAACTTCCAGACGAGAGGGACCACATGCCAAGTCGCCTACCCAAGTCGGGGAACCAGAGAAACAACTGCTTTCTATCGGGGTAGAGAGACGACACTCTCTCAAGTACATTCTGCCAGAGGTGCGCATTCCTATGTATTTGCATTGCGGGACAACGTCCCCACTTTAAGGGGACGAAGTCGGAACTGTACCCGGCCTCAAGTCACTGTAGGGCGGATGCGGCACCTAGAAAATTCCTCATTCCGGTTCTTTTTCACTTAGTCGTTTTTTTTTTTGGCAAGAATGTACCCCAGGATGGCCAAAAAGCCAAAGCCAGGGACTGAGAACCATCGAGCATGCTCTGAGGGGACATAGTCAGAGGGGGCGTCCGCCTTCCAGAGCCCTCCTTCCCACGAGGACTCCAGATTTGCCCCCCCCCCCCTGACAACAGCCATCGCCTCCAGAGAACCAGGGACCACCGAGGGAGGGTCTGGTCGAAGCTCAGGTACCCAGGATAGCTTCTCCGGCTTGGGCATGGACCGCCAGACAAAGCCGCGGACCATGAACCATCCAGCCTGCTCTGAGGGGACATAGTCAGAGGGGGCGTCCGCCTTCAAGAGCCCTCCTTCCCACGAGGACTCCAGATTTGCCCCCCTGACAGCCATCACCTCCAGAGAACCAGGGACCGCCGAGGGAGGGTCTGGTCAAAGCTCACGTACCCCAGGACAGCTTCTCCGGCTTGGGCACAGACCGCCAGACAAAGCCGCGGACCATGAACCATCCAGCCGGCTCTGAGGGGACATGGTCAGAAGGGGCGTCCGCCTTCTAGAGCCCAAACTCGGCCACGGACTCCAGATTTGCCCCCCTGAATGCCATCACCCTTCAGAAGACCAGGGACCACCGAGGGAGGGTCTGGTCAGGCTCAGGTACCCCAGGATCGCCTCTCTCACTTGGGACGCACGACCAGCAAAAGTCCCTCCTGGAGCCGTGGAAGTTCAGTCTCGGCCGTATTTTGCAACTTCCACGACAAGAGGGACCACCTTCTAAGTCGCCTACCCGAGCCAGAGAACCATAGGAACAACCGCCATACATCGGGGTAGAGAGAGCCCACTCTCTCCTATATTCTCCCGCAGGTGCGCATTACTATGTATTTGCATTGCGGGACAATGTACTTCAATGAGCGGGACAAAGTCGGAAATGTATCCGACCTCCTGGAACTGTGCGGCTGCTACAGCAGTCAGAAATTCCCCATTCCGGTTCTTTTTCACTTGGATTTTTTTTTTTGCAATTTTTTGCCTAAAACGTATTCCTCCAACATGTACTAGCTCATGACACTTGAAATTTTTGAGCCAATTGATAATAACAGCTTTTTAGAGCTCAAAAACAAAAAAAATTTGAGCGAACAAAAAATGTTCGAAAATGACCTCAGCTCCTGGAACTGTTTTCGGTACACCTCCAGAGAGGCTCCCCTGCCTGGAAGTCTGTCACTGCTCAGCTCGAAATTTTTCTAAGTCCCAAAATTCGGTTTTTCATCCAAAATTCAACTTTCTGCCCAGGATCCACAAACTTTAAACCCAGTTGGGGGACCCTCCCTGGGGGCCCTACAACATACTGAAGCCCCCCTGTGGTGGAAGTAGGGGAATTTACTTATTTTTACACAAAATCACAAAATTCCATTTTTTGTTCGCAAAACACTTTTTTGTCCTCAAGAAACTTTTTTGTCCTCAAAACACTTTTTTGTCCTCGAGAAACTTTTTTGTCCTCAAGAAACTTTTTTGTCCTCAAAACACTTTTTTGTCCTCAAAACTCAATTTCTTCCATAATTCGACTTTCCCCCAAAAAACCACACATTCTACCCTCATGGGAGGCACTCTCCCTCGGGTCCCCACATCATATTGACGCCCCAGAGCGGTGGGAGAAGGGGAAATCTGATTTTTGCACAAAAATCCAAAAATCGCTCTAAGTCCAAAAATCCTGAAAATTTT
>NW_027362485.1:37500-39073 GCF_039654945.1 Dendrobates tinctorius | reverse complement strand
CGAGAAACTTTTTTGTCCTCAAGAAACTTTTTTGTCCTCAAAACACTTTTTTGTCCTCAAAACTCAATTTCTTCCATAATTCGACTTTCCCCCAAAAAACCACACATTCTACCCTCATGGGAGGCACTCTCCCTCGGGTCCCCACATCATATTGACGCCCCAGAGCGGTGGGAGAAGGGGAAATCTGATTTTTGCACAAAAATCCAAAAATCGCTCTAAGTCCAAAAATCCTGAAAATTTTTCTAAGTCCCAACGGTACTTTCTGAAAAGTGTACCCAGGCCCCTGGAAGCCTCCTAGGTACACCTCCTGAGACTCCCCCCTTCCTGGAAGTCTGACACATCTCGAAATTTTTCTAAGTCCCAAAAACTGGTTTTTGCTCCATAATTCGACTTTCCCCCCAAAAGCCACACATTCTACCCTCATGGGAGGCACTCTCCCTCGGGTCCCCACATCATATTGACGCCCCAGAGCGGTGGGAGAAGGGGAAATTCGATTTTTGATCAAAAATCCAAAAATCGCTCTAAGTCCAAAAATCCTGAAAATTTTTCTAAGTCCCAACGGTACTTTCTGAAAAGTGTACCCAGGCCCCTGGAAGCCTCCTAGGTACACCTCCCGAGGCGCCCCCTTCCTGGAAGTCTGTCACATCTCGAAATTTTTCTAAGTCCCAAAAAATGGTTTTTGCTCCATAATTCGACTTTCCCCCCAAAAGTCACACATTCTACCCTCATGGGAGGCACTCTCCCTCGGGTCCCCACTTCATATTGACGCCCCAGAGCGGTGGGAGAAGGGAAAATTCGATTTTTGCACAAAAATCCAAAAATCGCTCTAAGTCCAAAAATCTTGAAAATTTTTCTAAGTCCCAACGGTACTTTCTGAAAAGTGTACCCAGGCCCCTGGAAGCCTCCTAGGTACACCTCCCGAGGCGCCCCCTTCCTGGAAGTCTGACACATCTCGGAATTTTTTCTAAGTCCCCAAAAATGGTTTTTGCTCCATAATTCGACTTTCCCCCCAAAAGTCACACATTCTACCCTCATGGGAGGCACTCTCCCTCGGGTCCCCACTTCATATTGACGCCCCAGAGCGGTGGGAGAAGGGAAAATTCGATTTTTGCACAAAAATCCAAAAATCGCTCTAAGTCCAAAAATCTTGAAAATTTTTCTAAGTCCCAACGGTACTTTCTGAAAAGTGTACCCAGGCCCCTGGAAGCCTCCTAGGTACACCTCCCGAGGCGCCCCCTTCCTGGAAGTCTGACACATCTCGGAATTTTTTCTAAGTCCCCAAAAATGGTTTTTGCTCCATAATTCGACTTTCCCCCCAAAAGTCACACATTCTACCCTCATGGGAGGCACTCTCCCTCGGGTCCCCACTTCATATTGACGCCCCAGAGCGGTGGGAGAAGGGAAAATTCGATATTTGCACAAAAATCCAAAAATCGCTCTAAGTCCAAAAATCTTGAAAATTTTTCTAAGTCCCAACGGTACTTTCTGAAAAGTGTACCCAGGCCCCTGGAAGCCTCCTAGGTACACCTCCCGAGGCGCCCCCTTCCTGGAAGTCTGACACATCTCGGAATTT
>NW_027362485.1:22500-27500 GCF_039654945.1 Dendrobates tinctorius | reverse complement strand
ATCGCTCCCTTCTCCATCTTCCCCTCGCTCGGGGGGCGTTCGCTCTCTCGCTCTCCCTCTCCCTTCCGAGCCGCCTCGGAGGACGACGTACGAGGAGCGGAAGGCGATGGCGAGTCGGGTGGGGGCACACCGCGCAGTGAGAACCCCCCCTCGCCTGCCTCCACAGCTCTGTCATCCCCCCCACTAACGTAGGGGCTCGGGAAAGACTAGTGGCGCGGAGCTCGGCAGCGGCGTGGAAACGCCACCCACCGCCGCCGCTCTCGCTGGTGCCCGCCGCGGAGGCCGCCCTTCGGGCGATGCGTGGCACGGACCTCCGCGGGCAGGGCTGCGCATCTGGAACTTCGAAAAGGGCCGCCCTTGCTAACACTGTGCTTCCCCACGCGGGGAGCGATTCGGACGGCTGGCCCCCACGCCGGGGTGGGTGGGCGCCCCGCCGTTCGCCCGCGTGGGTCGTCAGACCACTGTTCATCGTTCGGTGCGATTCAAACTTCCCACAGCTCGGCCGCCTCCGTCCTCGAACGGGAGGTGACGGCCGGCGTGCGCGCCCAAAGATAGGTGGTGGAAGCCCGGGGGTACAGGAGGAAGGACACCGCTCACCGTAAACCGACGCGAGCTCCAAAGCCCGGGTCGAGCGAGCAGCACCACCTCCCCACCCGGGAGCGCCGTGCCAGATCGATCGGAGGATAAGACCGCTCTGAGAGGACATGGACGAGAGGGGCGTCCGCCTTCCGGAGCCCCCCCTTTCGGACGAGGACTCCGGATTTGCCCCCCGAAAGCCATCACCTCCAGAGAACCAGGGACCGCCGAGGGAGGGTCTGGTCAGGCTTGGGTACCCCAGCATTGCCTCTCTCGCTTGGGATGCACGATCGGCAAAAGTCCCTCTCGGAGCTGTGGAAGTTCGGTCTCAGCCGGAGTGCGCAACTTCCAGACGAGAGGGACCACATGCCAAGTCGCCTACCCAAGTCGGGGAACCAGAGAAACAACTGCTTTCTATCGGGGTAGAGAGACGACACTCTCTCAAGTACATTCTGCCAGAGGTGCGCATTCCTATGTATTTGCATTGCGGGACAACGTCCCCACTTTAAGGGGACGAAGTCGGAACTGTACCCGGCCTCAAGTCACTGTAGGGCGGATGCGGCACCTAGAAAATTCCTCATTCCGGTTCTTTTTCACTTAGTCGTTTTTTTTTTTGGCAAGAATGTACCCCAGGATGGCCAAAAAGCCAAAGCCAGGGACTGAGAACCATCGAGCATGCTCTGAGGGGACATAGTCAGAGGGGGCGTCCGCCTTCCAGAGCCCTCCTTCCCACGAGGACTCCAGATTTGCCCCCCCCCCCCTGACAACAGCCATCGCCTCCAGAGAACCAGGGACCACCGAGGGAGGGTCTGGTCGAAGCTCAGGTACCCAGGATAGCTTCTCCGGCTTGGGCATGGACCGCCAGACAAAGCCGCGGACCATGAACCATCCAGCCTGCTCTGAGGGGACATAGTCAGAGGGGGCGTCCGCCTTCAAGAGCCCTCCTTCCCACGAGGACTCCAGATTTGCCCCCCTGACAGCCATCACCTCCAGAGAACCAGGGACCGCCGAGGGAGGGTCTGGTCAAAGCTCACGTACCCCAGGAGAGCTTCTCCGGCTTGGGCACAGACCGCCAGACAAAGCCGCGGACCATGAACCATCCAGCCGGCTCTGAGGGGACATGGTCAGAAGGGGCGTCCGCCTTCTAGAGCCCAAACTCGGCCACGGACTCCAGATTTGCCCCCCTGAATGCCATCACCCTTCAGAAGACCAGGGACCACCGAGGGAGGGTCTGGTCAGGCTCAGGTACCCCAGGATCGCCTCTCTCACTTGGGACGCACGACCAGCAAAAGTCCCTCCTGGAGCCGTGGAAGTTCAGTCTCGGCCGTATTTTGCAACTTCCACGACAAGAGGGACCACCTTCTAAGTCGCCTACCCGAGCCAGAGAACCATAGGAACAACCGCCATACATCGGGGTAGAGAGAGCCCACTCTCTCCTATATTCTCCCGCAGGTGCGCATTACTATGTATTTGCATTGCGGGACAATGTACTTCAATGAGCGGGACAAAGTCGGAAATGTATCCGACCTCCTGGAACTGTGCGGCTGCTACAGCAGTCAGAAATTCCCCATTCCGGTTCTTTTTCACTTGGATTTTTTTTTTTGCAATTTTTTGCCTAAAACGTATTCCTCCAACATGTACTAGCTCATGACACTTGAAATTTTTGAGCCAATTGATAATAACAGCTTTTTAGAGCTCAAAAACAAAAAAAATTTGAGCGAACAAAAAATGTTCGAAAATGACCTCAGCTCCTGGAACTGTTTTCGGTACACCTCCAGAGAGGCTCCCCTGCCTGGAAGTCTGTCACTGCTCAGCTCGAAATTTTTCTAAGTCCCAAAATTCGGTTTTTCATCCAAAATTCAACTTTCTGCCCAGGATCCACAAACTTTAAACCCAGTTGGGGGACCCTCCCTGGGGGCCCTACAACATACTGAAGCCCCCCTGTGGTGGAAGTAGGGGAATTTACTTATTTTTACACAAAATCACAAAATTCCATTTTTTGTTCGCAAAACACTTTTTTGTCCTCAAGAAACTTTTTTGTCCTCAAAACACTTTTTTGTCCTCGAGAAACTTTTTTGTCCTCAAGAAACTTTTTTGTCCTCAAAACACTTTTTTGTCCTCAAAACTCAATTTCTTCCATAATTCGACTTTCCCCCAAAAAACCACACATTCTACCCTCATGGGAGGCACTCTCCCTCGGGTCCCCACATCATATTGACGCCCCAGAGCGGTGGGAGAAGGGGAAATCTGATTTTTGCACAAAAATCCAAAAATCGCTCTAAGTCCAAAAATCCTGAAAATTTTTCTAAGTCCCAACGGTACTTTCTGAAAAGTGTACCCAGGCCCCTGGAAGCCTCCTAGGTACACCTCCTGAGACTCCCCCCTTCCTGGAAGTCTGACACATCTCGAAATTTTTCTAAGTCCCAAAAACTGGTTTTTGCTCCATAATTCGACTTTCCCCCCAAAAGCCACACATTCTACCCTCATGGGAGGCACTCTCCCTCGGGTCCCCACATCATATTGACGCCCCAGAGCGGTGGGAGAAGGGGAAATTCGATTTTTGATCAAAAATCCAAAAATCGCTCTAAGTCCAAAAATCCTGAAAATTTTTCTAAGTCCCAACGGTACTTTCTGAAAAGTGTACCCAGGCCCCTGGAAGCCTCCTAGGTACACCTCCCGAGGCGCCCCCTTCCTGGAAGTCTGTCACATCTCGAAATTTTTCTAAGTCCCAAAAAATGGTTTTTGCTCCATAATTCGACTTTCCCCCCAAAAGTCACACATTCTACCCTCATGGGAGGCACTCTCCCTCGGGTCCCCACTTCATATTGACGCCCCAGAGCGGTGGGAGAAGGGAAAATTCGATTTTTGCACAAAAATCCAAAAATCGCTCTAAGTCCAAAAATCTTGAAAATTTTTCTAAGTCCCAACGGTACTTTCTGAAAAGTGTACCCAGGCCCCTGGAAGCCTCCTAGGTACACCTCCCGAGGCGCCCCCTTCCTGGAAGTCTGACACATCTCGGAATTTTTTCTAAGTCCCCAAAAATGGTTTTTGCTCCATAATTCGACTTTCCCCCCAAAAGTCACACATTCTACCCTCATGGGAGGCACTCTCCCTCGGGTCCCCACTTCATATTGACGCCCCAGAGCGGTGGGAGAAGGGAAAATTCGATTTTTGCACAAAAATCCAAAAATCGCTCTAAGTCCAAAAATCTTGAAAATTTTTCTAAGTCCCAACGGTACTTTCTGAAAAGTGTACCCAGGCCCCTGGAAGCCTCCTAGGTACACCTCCCGAGGCGCCCCCTTCCTGGAAGTCTGACACATCTCGGAATTTTTTCTAAGTCCCCAAAAATGGTTTTTGCTCCATAATTCGACTTTCCCCCCAAAAGTCACACATTCTACCCTCATGGGAGGCACTCTCCCTCGGGTCCCCACTTCATATTGACGCCCCAGAGCGGTGGGAGAAGGGAAAATTCGATATTTGCACAAAAATCCAAAAATCGCTCTAAGTCCAAAAATCTTGAAAATTTTTCTAAGTCCCAACGGTACTTTCTGAAAAGTGTACCCAGGCCCCTGGAAGCCTCCTAGGTACACCTCCCGAGGCGCCCCCTTCCTGGAAGTCTGACACATCTCGGAATTTTTTCTAAGTCCCCAAAAATGGTTTTTGCTCCATAATTCGACTTTCCCCCCAAAAGTCACACATTCTACCCTCATGGGAGGCACTCTCCCTCGGGTCCCCACTTCATATTGACGCCCCAGAGCGGTGGGAGAAGGGAAAATTCGATTTTTGCACAAAAATCCAAAAATCGCTCTAAGTCCAAAAATCTTGAAAATTTTTCTAAGTCCCAACGGTACTTTCTGAAAAGTGTACCCAGGCCCCTGGAAGCCTCCTAGGTACACCTCCCGAGGCGCCCCCTTCCTGGAAGTCTGACACATCTCGGAATTTTTTCTAAGTCCCCAAAAATGGTTTTTGCTCCATAATTCGACTTTCCCCCCAAAAGTCACACATTCTACCCTCATGGGAGGCACTCTCCCTCGGGTCCCCACTTCATATTGACGCCCCAGAGCGGTGGGAGAAGGGAAAATTCGATTTTTGCACAAAAATCCAAAAATCGCTCTAAGTCCAAAAATCTTGAAAATTTTTCTAAGTCCCAACGGTACTTTCTGAAAAGTGTACCCAGGCCCCTGGAAGCCTCCTAGGTACACCTCCCGAGGCGCCCCCTTCCTGGAAGTCTGTCACATCTCGAAATTTTTCTAAGTCCCAAAAAATGGTTTTTGCTCCATAATTCGACTTTCCCCCCAAAAGTCACACATTCTACCCTCATGGGAGGCACTCTCCCTCGGGTCCCCTCAACATATTGACGCCCCAGAGCGGTGGGAGAAGGGGAAATCTGATTTTTGCACAAAAATCCAAAAATCGCTCTAAGT
>NW_027362485.1:10000-12500 GCF_039654945.1 Dendrobates tinctorius | reverse complement strand
GGCTTGGGTACCCCAGCATTGCCTCTCTCGCTTGGGATGCACGATCGGCAAAAGTCCCTCTCGGAGCTGTGGAAGTTCGGTCTCAGCCGGAGTGCGCAACTTCCAGACGAGAGGGACCACATGCCAAGTCGCCTACCCAAGTCGGGGAACCAGAGAAACAACTGCTTTCTATCGGGGTAGAGAGACGACACTCTCTCAAGTACATTCTGCCAGAGGTGCGCATTCCTATGTATTTGCATTGCGGGACAACGTCCCCACTTTAAGGGGACGAAGTCGGAACTGTACCCGGCCTCAAGTCACTGTAGGGCGGATGCGGCACCTAGAAAATTCCTCATTCCGGTTCTTTTTCACTTAGTCGTTTTTTTTTTTGGCAAGAATGTACCCCAGGATGGCCAAAAAGCCAAAGCCAGGGACTGAGAACCATCGAGCATGCTCTGAGGGGACATAGTCAGAGGGGGCGTCCGCCTTCCAGAGCCCTCCTTCCCACGAGGACTCCAGATTTGCCCCCCCCCCCCTGACAACAGCCATCGCCTCCAGAGAACCAGGGACCACCGAGGGAGGGTCTGGTCGAAGCTCAGGTACCCAGGATAGCTTCTCCGGCTTGGGCATGGACCGCCAGACAAAGCCGCGGACCATGAACCATCCAGCCTGCTCTGAGGGGACATAGTCAGAGGGGGCGTCCGCCTTCAAGAGCCCTCCTTCCCACGAGGACTCCAGATTTGCCCCCCTGACAGCCATCACCTCCAGAGAACCAGGGACCGCCGAGGGAGGGTCTGGTCAAAGCTCACGTACCCCAGGAGAGCTTCTCCGGCTTGGGCACAGACCGCCAGACAAAGCCGCGGACCATGAACCATCCAGCCGGCTCTGAGGGGACATGGTCAGAAGGGGCGTCCGCCTTCTAGAGCCCAAACTCGGCCACGGACTCCAGATTTGCCCCCCTGAATGCCATCACCCTTCAGAAGACCAGGGACCACCGAGGGAGGGTCTGGTCAGGCTCAGGTACCCCAGGATCGCCTCTCTCACTTGGGACGCACGACCAGCAAAAGTCCCTCCTGGAGCCGTGGAAGTTCAGTCTCGGCCGTATTTTGCAACTTCCACGACAAGAGGGACCACCTTCTAAGTCGCCTACCCGAGCCAGAGAACCATAGGAACAACCGCCATACATCGGGGTAGAGAGAGCCCACTCTCTCCTATATTCTCCCGCAGGTGCGCATTACTATGTATTTGCATTGCGGGACAATGTACTTCAATGAGCGGGACAAAGTCGGAAATGTATCCGACCTCCTGGAACTGTGCGGCTGCTACAGCAGTCAGAAATTCCCCATTCCGGTTCTTTTTCACTTGGATTTTTTTTTTTGCAATTTTTTGCCTAAAACGTATTCCTCCAACATGTACTAGCTCATGACACTTGAAATTTTTGAGCCAATTGATAATAACAGCTTTTTAGAGCTCAAAAACAAAAAAAATTTGAGCGAACAAAAAATGTTCGAAAATGACCTCAGCTCCTGGAACTGTTTTCGGTACACCTCCAGAGAGGCTCCCCTGCCTGGAAGTCTGTCACTGCTCAGCTCGAAATTTTTCTAAGTCCCAAAATTCGGTTTTTCATCCAAAATTCAACTTTCTGCCCAGGATCCACAAACTTTAAACCCAGTTGGGGGACCCTCCCTGGGGGCCCTACAACATACTGAAGCCCCCCTGTGGTGGAAGTAGGGGAATTTACTTATTTTTACACAAAATCACAAAATTCCATTTTTTGTTCGCAAAACACTTTTTTGTCCTCAAGAAACTTTTTTGTCCTCAAAACACTTTTTTGTCCTCGAGAAACTTTTTTGTCCTCAAGAAACTTTTTTGTCCTCAAAACACTTTTTTGTCCTCAAAACTCAATTTCTTCCATAATTCGACTTTCCCCCAAAAAACCACACATTCTACCCTCATGGGAGGCACTCTCCCTCGGGTCCCCACATCATATTGACGCCCCAGAGCGGTGGGAGAAGGGGAAATCTGATTTTTGCACAAAAATCCAAAAATCGCTCTAAGTCCAAAAATCCTGAAAATTTTTCTAAGTCCCAACGGTACTTTCTGAAAAGTGTACCCAGGCCCCTGGAAGCCTCCTAGGTACACCTCCTGAGACTCCCCCCTTCCTGGAAGTCTGACACATCTCGAAATTTTTCTAAGTCCCAAAAACTGGTTTTTGCTCCATAATTCGACTTTCCCCCCAAAAGCCACTTCTACCCTCATGGGAGGCACTCTCCCTCGGGTCCCCACATCATATTGACGCCCCAGAGCGGTGGGAGAAGGGGAAATTCGATTTTTGATCAAAAATCCAAAAATCGCTCTAAGTCCAAAAATCCTGAAAATTTTTCTAAGTCCCAACGGTACTTTCTGAAAAGTGTACCCAGGCCCCTGGAAGCCTCCTAGGTACACCTCCCGAGGCGCCCCCTTCCTGGAAGTCTGTCACATCTCGAAATTTTTCTAAGTCCCAAAAAATGGTTTTTGCTCC
>NW_027362485.1:0-2500 GCF_039654945.1 Dendrobates tinctorius | reverse complement strand
GGGCCTTCCTCCGCAGCGAACCCTTGCGACGGGACCCCCAGACGCGCCACGGGAGGCGATCGACGGGTGGGGCGACCCTCAGACAGGCGTAGCCCCGGGAGCAACCCGGGGGCCGCAAGGTGCGTTCGAAGTGTCGATGATCAATGTGTCCTGCAATTCACACTAATTCTCGCAGCTAGCTGCGTTCTTCATCGACGCGCGAGCCGAGTGATCCACCGTTAAGAGTCCGCGCTTTCTGGGTCTCCGGACGCCGGGAGGCGCCCTTCTCTCGTGTCGGCCGCAATGGTATACGCGGGGGTCGTGTGCCGTCGGGGGGCTTTCCGCTCTCGGCCCTGTTGCCCCGGGCGCTCGGCCTCCCCGTCCTCCCTCCCTCCGGCGGGGAGGAGGACGACGGAGGGCTCGAGGCTTCTCGACCTACCGACCCCGGACCCGCAGCCCAGGAGGGGGGGCGTACGGGACATCGAGGGGGAATGGTACCCGGGACGGCCTTTCACGTGCGAGTTTTTCCTGGGTGGGTCACAGCAGGGCAGAACGGTCGTCGACGCGAGGCCGGGCGTCTTTCTGGACGACGGATCGAGAGGGGCTCCCCGACACCCTCCCTTCGTCGTCCGCCCGGCACGAACCTCGCGTGCCCTCGCTGCCCCACCGGTACGGAGCGCGCCGGCGAAGAGGAAGGATCCCCGCCGCCACCGCCACCGCGTCGCCCTCGTCGGCCCTGCAGGGGACGGGTCGGTGCGGGGGCATCGGCTTCCAGCTCCGCGCCTCGTCGGATTCGCCACCGTTAATGATCCTTCGCAGGTTCACCTACGGAAACCTTGTTACGACTTTTACTTCCTCTAGATAGTCAAGTTCGATCGTCTTCTCGGCTCTCCGCCAGGGTCTTGGCGGACCCCGCGGGGGCCGATCCAAGGACCTCACTAAACCATCCAATCGGTAGTAGCGACGGGCGGTGTGTACAAAGGGCATGGACTTAATCAACGCGAGCTTATGACCCGCACTTACTGGGAATTCCTCGTTCACGGGGAAGAATTGCACTCCCGATCCCCATCACGAACGGGGTTCAGCGGGTTACCCGCACCTGTCGCGAAGGGTAGACACACGCTGGTCCGTTCAGTGTAGCGCGCGTGCAAGCCCCCGGACATCTAAGGGCATCACAGACCTGTTATTGCTCGATCTCGCGTGGCTGAGCGCCACTTGTCCCTCTAAGAAGCTGGACGCGGACCGCGGGGGGTCGCGTAGCTAGTTAGCATGCCGGAGTCTCGTTCGTTATCGGAATTAACCAGACAAATCGCTCCACCAACTAAGAACGGCCATGCACCACCACCCACAGAATCGAGAAAGAGCTTTCAATCTGTCAATCCTTTCCGTGTCCGGGCCGGGTGAGGTTTCCCGTGTTGAGTCAAATTAAGCCGCAGCTCCACTCCTGGTGGTGCCCTTCCGTCAATTCCTTTAAGTTTCAGCTTTGCAACCATACTCCCCCCGGGAACCCAAAGACTTTGGTTTCCGGACGCTGCTCGGCGGGTCATGGGAATAACGCCGCCGGATCGCCAGTTGGCATCATTTATGGTCGGAACTACGACGGTATCTGATCGTCTTCGACACCTCCGACTTTCGTTCTTGATTAATGAAAACATTCTTGGCAAATGCTTTCGCTTTGGTTCGTCTTGCGCCGGTCCAAGAATTTCACCTCTAGCGGCGCAATACGGATAGCCCCCGGCCGTCCCTCTTAATCATGGCCCCAGTTCCGACAACCAACAAAATAGAACCGGAGTCCTATTCCATTATCCCTAGCTGGAGTATTCAGGCGTGGCTGCCTGCTTTGACACTCTAATTTTTTCAAAGTAAACGCTTCGGGCCC
The DNA here is from genome assembly GCF_039654945.1 of Dendrobates tinctorius. Taxonomy (NCBI): domain Eukaryota; kingdom Metazoa; phylum Chordata; class Amphibia; order Anura; family Dendrobatidae; genus Dendrobates; species Dendrobates tinctorius. The sequence goes on along the minus strand of NW_027362485.1, from coordinate 642 downwards.
CCGGACACTCAGTCAAGAGCATCGGGGAGGCGCCCAAGGCAAAGGGGCTGGGACTGGCGGTAGCACGCCTTGCGGCGGACCGCCAGCTCGATCCCAAGATCCAACTACGAGCTTTTTAACTGCAGCAGCTTTAGTGTACGCTACTGGAGCTGGAATTACCGCGGCTGCTGGGCACCAGACTTGCCTCCAATAGATCCTCGTTAAAGGATTTAAAGTGTACTCATTCCAATTACAGAGCCTCGAAAGAGTCCTGTATTGTTATTTTTCGTCACTACCTCACCGGGTCGGGAGTGGGTAATTTGCGCGCCTGCTGCCGTCCTTGGATGTGGTAGCCGTTTCTCAGGCTCCCCTCTCCCGGAATCGAACCCTGATTCTCCGTTACCCGTGGTCACCATGGTAGGCACAGAAAGTACCATCGAAAGTTGATAGGGCAGACACCCGAATGGATCGTCGCCGTCACGGGGACGTGCGATCGGCTCGAGGTTATCCAGAGTCGCAACGCTTACGGGAGAGCGCGGCAGGGGGAGGGCCGCGGAGGACCATCCCGACGCCGCGCCCGGGACCCCGGATTGGTTTTGGTCTGATAAATGCACGCATCCCTGGCGGTCAGCGCTCGTTTGCACGTATTAGCTCTAGAATTAC
>NW_027362484.1:0-22505 GCF_039654945.1 Dendrobates tinctorius | reverse complement strand
GATTCAACGCAGGAGACCTTAAGTCAGTGGGGTTCTCGCACGGACCAAGGGCAGGTCTTCCAGCGGTTGGTGCGGGAGGCACGAGTGCTCCAGGAGTGTCAGGAGGGTGAGGCACTGGGCAAGGTCATCGCACTGGCGGCCCCCCGCTCGTACTTCCTCCGGGGCAGACTGTGGAGGCTCTGCCGATCCGCGCCCCGATGCCACTGAACTCTGTCCCCTGGGGACAGTTTCCCCCGGAACCCAGATGACGGCTCCCTTGGTTCCGGCCCGGACACTCGACGGGGGCCGTTCCTCCCACACTCTCCCGCCCTGTGTGCTCGCCAGTCCTCGGGCGAGGGTTTTCGTAGTCTCGGGTTAGTTTTTTGGGACGACAGTCCTTGTCGCCATACAAACTGGTCCTGTTCGTAACATTCAGGGGGTTTGCCAGCTGTTGACCGCTCGGAGCGTCGAAGCTCGGGTGTAGTGGAGTCTTCTGGGGTGGTGGAAGGTGGTCGAATAGTTGGTTCTGGTGGGATTCCCGGGTCTACTGTAGTGCCACTACTGGGGTGACCCGCAGATGCGATGGGGAAGTCCTCTTCGTCATCCAGGTCCCAGACCGTGGGCGGGGGGTCGGGGACCTGGAGGGTCGGTTCGAGCCGCGGGGGATCGGTAGACGTACAAGGCCGTAACATGTTACGGTGCACAACCCAAGTGAGGGGCGCATTGTTTCCTTCAGTTTGTATTTCATACACAGGCCCGTCGGGGCTTGCTCAGCACAACACTCGGTACGGGTTCACCTCCCACCGTGGTTCTAACTTGTTTTGGGGACGTTGATCAAGTTCAAGTACCTGATCCCCAGTCTGAAAGTCAATAGGTGGGGCATTGCTCCCCCCTGATGTTCTAGATCCTGGAGCTTCGTATGGATGATACAGTGGAGGGTCTGCAGCCGATGCCGGTGGTTGCGGACCCACGAGGATACCCCGGTCCAGGGTTTGGGCTCCTCCAGGTTCAATTCCACCTCCATAATTCCTTTGCCTTCCTGTCCGAACAGCAATGAGTAGGGGGTGTAACCAGTCACTCGATGCACCCGATTGTTATATACCCACACCAGCACTGGGACATACTCAGGCCAGCGGGCCTTGCGGTCACTCTCCAGGGTGCGCAGCATTTGGATTAGCATACGATTGAATCGTTCGCAGGCTCCGTTTCCCTGCGGGTGGTACGGTGTAGTCTGCGATTTATCGATACCGTAAAGATGGTGTAGCTCTTCCATGACTTTTACTAGGAAGCACGCTCCTTGGTCCGAATGTATTCATTGTGGACAGCCGTACACTTGAATAAAGTTCTTGCAAATCGCATAGGCTGCCGACTCTGCTGTTTGGCTTCGAGTGGGGGTGACCACGGCGAACTTGGTGAAATGGTCCACCATAACGAGACACTGTTCATACACCTGATAGGCAGGACCTATGGTCAGATAGTCCACCGTAAGAAGCTCCAGAGGGGCTGATGTTACAATAGTTTGCACCGGGACTCGTTGCGCGGGGGGTTTAGCGAGCTCGCACGGGCGGCAGGTTCGACAAACTTCTTCTACAGCGGCGTGCAAGTGTGGGTGGTACGCTATCTGCTGCAACCATTGTTAAGTCTTTTGAGCACCAAAATGAGCCCCTTCTCATGGGCTTCCCAGGCCAGTTGGTTGAGATCGGCTCCGGGCACGATCACCTGCCATATCGTAGCTAACGTGGTTTGTGAAATGGCTTTTTGATATAAAAGTCCCTTTTTGAGGACTAGTTTTTCCCACTGGCGCAACATCAGCAACATATCTTGGGTCAAAGTCTGTCTCTGTGAGCCCGTGGGCAATTTACCGGTGGCCACCCATCGGCGTAGGAGTCCAACTTCTGTATCTTCCTGTTGCTGCTGAATCCTTTTGTCGCGGGGCTGTTCCAGCATCCCTCCTAGGAGTCCCGGATGAGGCACTTCTTGCGTATTGACTGTAAGTGCGGCGGTAGTGAGGGCGAACGGCGTCTCGTCTGCTTCTAATTCGTCGTCTCGACTTCTTCTTGGGGTGGTGTGTCGGATTCTGGAGAGCACGTCGGCGTGCACGTTTTCAGCTTCCCGTTTGTAGATGATATTATAATTGAATTTGGCCATCCGAGCCACCCACCGCTGCTCTTGGGCCCCCAGTTTGGCATTCTCCAAATGGGCTAATGGGTTGTTATCGGTCCGCACTACTACTTCGGAGCCCATCAGGTGCTCTGCGAATGGCTCCGTCATTGCCCACACTACCGCGAGGAGCTCGAGCTTAAAGGAGCTGTAATTGTCCGGGTTGCGTTCTGAGTCATGCAGCGACTGGCTACCGTAGGCGATCACTTTCTCCCGGCCGTCCTGCACCTGTGACAACACAGCTCCTAGTCCCTGGAGGCTCCTGTCGGTATGCAGGATGAACGGTTGCTAGAAAGCCACATATGCCAATACCGGGGCGTCCGAGAGAGCAGCTTTGAGATCTTGAAACGCATCCTCTTGCAGTTGCTGCCACTGGATCTTCCGTCCATTTGCCCTGGCGGGAGCACCCATCAGCAGGTCTTGCAGGGTTCGAGCTCGGCGTGCAAAATTCTTCACGAACTGACGGTAGTAGCCGGCCAACCCCAAGAAGGCCCGCACGTCCTTCACCGTCTCTGGGGTAGGCCACCCCTGGATGGCAGCGACCTTTTCCAGGGATGGTCGGACGCCCTCTGCCGAGACGGTATGCCCCAGGTATTCGATCTGGGTGCAGAACAGGTGGCATTTCTGGGGCTTTATCTTTAACCCGTACTTCTGCTGCCGGCCGAGCACCTGCCCCAACCGCCTCAGGTGGTCCTCAAATACCCGCGGCTGCAGCCTGTTCCCCGCCACCCACAGCCGCCCTGCTCTCACCAGTGGCCGCGGCAAGTACAGTGCCGTCGGCCGCCATCACTGTCCCGCTCCGGTCCGCAGCAGGGGCCGAGCCTCTGCTGGCCGCGGATTCCCCGTCGCAGCCGTTGGCTGCGCAGGTGGCCTGTCATTCGCCACCTCACATCGCTGCCGCTTGCCCCAGTCCGGGGGCTGTGGCCCATCCGTCCAAGGACTCCGCCAGGGCCTGTGGGGCTCCTGTGTCATCAGCGCGCCGGAGCGCGCGAAGCCATCGTCAATGCCTCAGCAACTGGGCCCAGTGACTACTACGCCAAAAGACCATCATCCTGAATGGCGAGGGACGTCTGGACGACTAAGTTGACTACATAACTAGTGACCCGTAGTCGACCATACCGCGGCCCTATACCTTAGTTACCGGCTATTGCCGGAAGTAGTTGTGTTTGTTTGCTTGTATAGAGCCCCTGCGAGGGCAACCCGTGTTACCCCTTTTGTTGATCAGGCCGTGACTGAGGGAAGTTCCCTCTAGTCTTATAAACGTTACTATAGAAAGCACCAAATTGTCTCGCAACTCATCACTGCATCCTGCGTACCTGCAAACACCACATTTGGCATAGTCGTCAGGATACAGTCTCCGAGCGCGGACGGCGGTGCACCTGATCAGAGTGGGGCTGCGGGCGCTGATGATGGGGGCCCCTGCTCCTGCATCTCCCTGGGGGCTATGCTAAGTAACTTGCCCCAGTTTTCTGGCTCCGATACGCTGTTGTGGAGCTGGACAGAACGTATGCGGGCTGGGCCGGGTGGCAGGGAGGCAATTGCCCCCCCGGGCCGCTCCCCCAGCACCTCTACAGGGCCGGCTGCACAGCAGATTGTGAGCAGCCGTGCCCGCTGTACTGTGACGCAGCCAGCAGCAACAAAGCCGCAGCGTCACAGTGTACCATACTGGCCGCCAGCTGGGAACTGTGCACCTCCATCACCTTGATGCGCTGGGCAAGGTCATCGCGCTTACGGCCCCCCCGCTCGTGCTTCCTCCGGGGCAGCCTGTGGAGGCTCTGCCGATCCGCACCCCGATGCCACTGGAGAGCGTGGAGGTGCAGGTGGAACCATGTTACTCAGAGCGCCTGCATCCTGGCATCCTGGTGGCCCGCTCCCTGGCCACAGTGCAGGAAGGGACCGTCTTGGTACATTGTGTCTACCTGGAAGATCAGGATATCGCCCTGAAGCCCCGGGCTGAAATAGCCAAACTAGTAAGGCCATTGGAAGACGTGCTGCCGGACCCCGCAGTCCAGTTGAGGGTGCAACCCGAAGATCCCTGGGCAGTAATGGTACGAACCCAACAGACTGCCGCATCCTTGGCCCAAGAAAAAGGTCGAGTCATCCTGGAGAGAATGCGGGCTGAACTTTCCGGCCTAGCGCCAGCCCAGCTTCTCCAGGTAGAGACACTTCTTGGACAATTTTACAGCGTCTTCGCCAGCCACGAGGATGACTTCGGATGTACCATGGCCATCACGCATGGGATCCCCATGGCAGGAACTTCCCCATCCGGGAGCTATATCGGCAGATACCACCACAGCTATACCAGGAAGTGAAAACTCTATTAGCCCAAATGCTCCGGAAGGGGGTCATACGAGAAAGCCAGAGCCCTTGGGTGGCCCCTATTGTCCTGGTTCGGAAAAAAGATGGCACTCTGCGTTTTTGTGTGGATTATTGGAAGTTGAACGCCTGCACCATCAAGGATTCGTATCCATTGCCCAGCATAAAAGAGTCTCTGTCCGCCCTAGGGAACACAACGTACTTTTCAACCCTAGACCTGGCCAGTGGGTACTGGCATTTGCCGATGTCGGAGGAAGACAGAGCCAAGACGGCATTCATCCTTCCCATGGGACTGTTCGAGTTCAATCGGATGCCGTTTGGGCTGGCCAACGTCCCAGGAACTTTTCAGCGGTTGATGGAGCGGTGTCTAGGAGACCTCAACTTTGAAGCCACATTGATATACTTGGACGATATTTTCATCTATTCCGCCACGTTGGAGGACCACCTGAGGCTGTTGGGGCAGGTGCTCGGCCGGCAGCAGAAGTACGGGTTAAAGATAAAGCCCCAGAAATGCCACCTGTTCTGCACCCAGATCGAATACCTGGGGCATACCGTCTCGGCAGAGGGTGTCCGACCATCCCTGGAAAAGGTCGCTGCCATCCAGGGGTGGCCTACCCCAGAGACGGTGAAGGACGTGCGGGCCTTCTTGGGGTTGGCCGGCTACTACCGTCAGTTGGTGAAGAATTTTGCACGCCGAGCTCGAACCCTGCAAGACCTGCTGAAGGGTGCTCCCACCGGGGCAAATGGACGGAAGATCCAGTGGCAGCAACTGCAAGAGGATGCGTTTCAAGATCTCAAAGCTGCTCTCTCGGACGCCCCGGTATTGGCATATGTGGATTTCTCGCAACCGTTCATCCTGCATACCGACAGCAGCCTCCAGGGACTAGGAGCTGTGTTGTCACAGGTGCAGTATGGCCGGGAGAAAGTGATCGTCTACGGTATCCAGTCGCTGCATGACTCAGAACGCAACCCGGACAATTACAGCTCCTTTAAGCTCGAGCTCCTCACGGTAGTGTGGGCAATGAAGGAGCGATTCGCAGAGTACCTGGCGGGCTCCGAAGTAGTAGTGCGGACCGATAACAACCCGTTAGCCCATTTGGAGAATGCCAAACTGGGGGCCCTAGAGCAGCGGTTGGTGGCTCGGATGGCCAAATTCAATTATAAGATCATCTACAAACGGGGAGCTGAAAACGTGCACGCCGACGCGCTCTCCAGAATCCGACATACCACCCCAGGAAGAAGTCGAGACGACGAATTAGAAGCAGACAAGACGCCGTTCGCCCTCACTACCGCCGCACTTACAGTCAATACACAAGAAGCGCCTCATCCGGGACTCCTAGGAGGGATGCTGGAACAGCCCCGCGACAAAAGGATTCAGCAGCAACAGGAAGATACAGAAGTTGGACTCCTATGCCGATGGGTGGCCACCGGTAAATTGCACACGGGCTCACAGAGACAGACTTTGACCCAAGATATGTTGCTGATGTTGCACCAGTGGGAAAAACTAGTCCTCGAAAAGGGACTTTTATATCGAAAAGCCATATCACAAACCACGTCAGCTACGATATGGCAGGTGATCGTGCCCGGAGCCGATCTCAACCAACTGGCCTGGGAAGCCCATGAGAAGGGGCTCATTTTGGTGCTCAAAAGACTTTACAATGGTTGCAGCAGATAGCGTACCACCCACGCTTGCACGCTGCTGTAGAAGAAGTTTGTCGAACCTGCCGCCCGTGCGAGCTCGCTAAACCCCCCGCGCAACGAGCCCCGGTGCAAACTATTGTAACATCAGCCCCTCTGGAGCTTCTTACGGTGGACTATCTGACCATAGGTCCTGCCTATCAGGTGTATGAACATTGTCTCGTTATGGTGGACCATTTCACCAAGTTCGCCGTGGTCACCCCCACTCGAGGCCAAACAGCGGAGTCGGCAGCCTAGGCGATTTGCAAGAACTTTATTCAAGTGTATGGCTGTCCACAACGAACGCATTCGGACCAAGGAGCGTGCTTCCTAGGAAAAGTCATGGAAGAGCTACACCATCTTTACGGTATCGATAAATCGCAGAATACGCCGTACCACCCGCAGGGAAACGGAGCCTGCGAATGATTCAATCGTACGTTAATCCAAATGCTGCGCACCCTGGAGAGAGACCGCAAGGCCCGCTGGCCTGAGTATGCCCCAGAGCTGGTGTGGGTATATAACAATCGGGTGCATCGAGTGACTGGTTACACCCTCTACTCATTGCTGTTCGGACAGGAAGGCAAAGGAATTATGGAGGTGGAATTGAACCTGGAGGAGCCCAAACCCTGGACCGGGGTATCCTCGTGGGTCCGCAACCACCGGCACCGGCTGCAGACCCTCCACTGTATCGTCCATACAAAGCTCCAGGATCTAGAACATCAGGGGGGAGCAATGCCCCCACCTATTGACTTTCAGACAGGGGATCAGGTACTCGTACTTGATCAACGTCCCCAAAACAAGTTAGAACCACGGTGGGAGGTGAACCCGTACCGAGTGTTGTGCCGAGCAAGCCCCGAAGGGCCTGTGTACGAAATACAAACTGAAGGAAACAACGCGCCCCTCACTTGGGTTGTGCACCGTAACATGTTACGGCCTTGTACGTCTACCGATCCCCCGCGGCTCGAACCGACCCTCCAGGTCCCCGACCCCCCGCCCACAGTCTGGGACCTGGATGACGAAGAGGACTTCCCCATCGCATCTGCGGGTCACCCCAGTAGTGGCACTACAGTAGACCCGGGAATCCCACCAGAACCAACTATTCGACCACCTTCCACCACCCCAGAAGACTCAGGAAGACCCTGGACCAGTTTGTATGGCGACAAGGACTGTCGTCCCAAAAAACTAACCCGAGTCTACGAAAACCCTCGCCCGAGGACTGGCGAGCATACAGGGCAGGGGAGTGTGGGAGGAACGGCCCCCGTCGAGTGTCCGGGTCGGAACCAAGGGAGCCGTCATCTGGGTTCCGGGGGAAACTGTCCCCGGGGGACAGAGTTCGGGGACGGACCGTTGTGACAGACAGATGGGCTGAGGAAGGGACCAGTATAGAGGAGGCGGGGAATTCCCGGGACGGTAAGTCAGCAGACTGGGACAGAGGCAGCAGGAGACCATGGGAGCGACTGAAAGCTAGAGCGACTTACCAGTGCCAGGGAAGACGCTCACTGAGGACTCCAGAGGGACGGCGCCAAGGCGATCATCTGAGACTTGCTGCCCCGCTCCAGCCCGCGGCCACTGCGGCCCCAGTTCGACCCGTGGCCGCTGCCGCCTCACCTCAGCCCGCGGCTGTGGCCTACCCGCGGTCGCCCGTGGCCGATGCCATCTCGCTCCAGCCCGCGGCTGTGGCCTGTTCCCCGCCACCCGCAGCCACCCAAGTACAGTGCCGTCGGCGGCCACTACTGTCCCACTCCAGTCCGCAGCAGAGGCCGAGCCTCTGCTGGCCGCGGACTCCCCGTCGCAGCCGTTAGCTGCGCAGGTGGCCTGTCATTCGCCACCCCACATCGCTGCTGCTTTCCCCATTCCGGGTGCTGCGGCCCATCCGTCCAAGGACTCCACCCAGAACAGGTGGCATTTCTGGGGCTTTATCTTTAACCCGTACTTCTGCTGCCGGCCGAGCACCTGCCCCAACCGCCTCAGGTGGTCCTCAAATACCCGCGGCTGCAGCCTGTTCCCCGCCACCCACAGCCGCCCTGCTCTCACCAGTGGCCGCGGCAAGTACAGTGCCGTCGGCCGCCATCACTGTCCCGCTCCGGTCCGCAGCAGGGGCCGAGCCTCTGCTGGCCGCGGATTCCCCGTCGCAGCCGTTGGCTGCGCAGGTGGCCTGTCATTCGCCACCTCACATCGCTGCCGCTTGCCCCAGTCCGGGGGCTGTGGCCCATCCGTCCAAGGACTCCGCCAGGGCCTGTGGGGCTCCTGTGTCATCAGCGCGCCGGAGCGCGCGAAGCCATCGTCAATGCCTCAGCAACTGGGCCCAGTGACTACTACGCCAAAAGACCATCATCCTGAATGGCGAGGGACGTCTGGACGACTAAGTTGACTACATAACTAGTGACCCGTAGTCGGCCATACCGCGGCCCTATACCTTAGTTACCGGCTATTGCCGGAAGTAGTTGTGTTTGTTTGCTTGTATAGAGCCCCTGCGAGGGCAACCCGTGTTACCCCTTTTGTTGATCAGGCCGTGACTGAGGGAAGTTCCCTCTAGTCTTATAAACGTTACTATAGAAAGCACCAAATTGTCTCGCAACTCATCACTGCATCCTGCGTACCTGCAAACACCACATTTGGCATAGTCGGCAGGATACAGTCTCCGAGCGCGGACGGCGGTGCACCTGATCAGAGTGGGGCTGCGGGCGCTGATGATGGGGGCCCCTGCTCCTGCATCTCCCTGGGGGCTATGCTAAGTAACTTGCCCCAGTTTTCTGGCTCCGATACGCTGTTGTGGAGCTGGACAGAACGTATGCGGGCTGGGCCGGGTGGCAGGGAGGCAATTGCCCCCCCGGGCCGCTCCCCCAGCACCTCTACAGGGCCGGCCGCACAGCAGATTGTGAGCAGCCGTGCCCGCTGTACTGTGACGCAGCCAGCAGCAACAAAGCCGCAGCGTCACAGTGTACCATACTGGCCGCCAGCTGGGAGCTGTGCACCTCCATCACCTTGATGCGCTGGGCAAGGTCATCGCGCTTACGGCCCCCCCGCTCGTGCTTCCTCCGGGGCAGCCTGTGGAGGCTCTGCCGATCCGCACCCCGATGCCACTGGAGAGCGTGGAGGTGCAGGTGGAACCATGTTACTCAGAGCGCCTGCATCCTGGCATCCTGGTGGCCCGCTCCCTGGCCACAGTGCAGGAAGGGACCGTCTTGGTACATTGTGTCTACCTGGAAGATCAGGATATCGCCCTGAAGCCCCGGGCCGAAATAGCCAAACTAGTAAGGCCATTGGAAGACGTGCTGCCGGACCCCGCAGTCCAGTTGAGGGTGCAACCCGAAGATCCCCGGGCAGTAATGGTACGAACCCAACAGACTGCCGCATCCTTGGCCCAAGAAAAAGGTCGAGTCATCCTGGAGAGAATGCGGGCTGAACTTTCCGGCCTAGCGCCAGCCCAGCTTCTCCGGGTAGAGACACTTCTTGGACAATTTTACAGCGTCTTCGCCAGCCACGAGGATGACTTCGGATGTACCATGGCCATCACGCATGGGATCCCCATGGCAGGAGCTTCCCCATCCGGGAGCTATATCGGCAGATACCACCACAGCTATACCAGGAAGTGAAAACTCTATTAGCCCAAATGCTCCGGAAGGGGGTCATACGAGAAAGCCAGAGCCCTTGGGTGGCCCCTATTGTCCTGGTTCGGAAAAAAGATGGCACTCTGCGTTTTTGTGTGGATTATTGGAAGTTGAACGCCTGCACCATCAAGGATTCGTATCCATTGCCCAGCATAAAAGAGTCTCTGTCCGCCCTAGGGAACACAACGTACTTTTCAACCCTAGACCTGGCCAGTGGGTACTGGCATTTGCCGATGTCGGAGGAAGACAGAGCCAAGACGGCATTCATCCTTCCCATGGGACTGTTCGAGTTCAATCGGATGCCGTTTGGGCTGGCCAACGTCCCAGGAACTTTTCAGCGGTTGATGGAGCGGTGTCTAGGAGACCTCAACTTTGAAGCCACATTGATATACTTGGACGATATTTTCATCTATTCCGCCACGTTGGAGGACCACCTGAGGCTGTTGGGGCAGGTGCTCGGCCGGCAGCAGAAGTACGGGTTAAAGATAAAGCCCCAGAAATGCCACCTGTTCTGCACCCAGATCGAATACCTGGGGCATACCGTCTCGGCAGAGGGCGTCCGACCATCCCTGGAAAAGGTCGCTGCCATCCAGGGGTGGCCTACCCCAGAGACGGTGAAGGACGTGCGGGCCTTCTTGGGGTTGGCCGGCTACTACCGTCAGTTGGTGAAGAATTTTGCACGCCGAGCTCGAACCCTGCAAGACCTGCTGAAGGGTGCTCCCACCGGGGCAAATGGACGGAAGATCCAGTGGCAGCAACTGCAAGAGGATGCGTTTCAAGATCTCAAAGCTGCTCTCTCGGACGCCCCGGTATTGGCATATGTGGATTTCTCGCAACCGTTCATCCTGCATACCGACAGCAGCCTCCAGGGACTAGGAGCTGTGTTGTCACAGGTGCAGTATGGCCGGGAGAAAGTGATCGTCTACGGTATCCAGTCGCTGCATGACTCAGAACGCAACCCGGACAATTACAGCTCCTTTAAGCTCGAGCTCCTCACGGTAGTGTGGGCAATGAAGGAGCGATTCGCAGAGTACCTGGCGGGCTCCGAAGTAGTAGTGCGGACCGATAACAACCCATTAGCCCATTTGGAGAATGCCAAACTGGGGGCCCTAGAGCAGCGGTTGGTGGCTCGGATGGCCAAATTCAATTATAAGATCATCTACAAACGGGGAGCTGAAAACGTGCACGCCGACGCGCTCTCCAGAATCCGACATACCACCCCAGGAAGAAGTCGAGACGACGAATTAGAAGCAGACAAGACGCCGTTCGCCCTCACTACCGCCGCACTTACAGTCAATACACAAGAAGCGCCTCATCCGGGACTCCTAGGAGGGATGCTGGAACAGCCCCGCGACAAAAGGATTCAGCAGCAACAGGAAGATACAGAAGTTGGACTCCTATGCCGATGGGTGGCTACCGGTAAATTGCACACGGGCTCACAGAGACAGACTTTGACCCAAGATATGTTGCTGATGTTGCACCAGTGGGAAAAACTAGTCCTCGAAAAGGGACTTTTATATCGAAAAGCCATATCACAAACCACGTCAGCTACGATATGGCAGGTGATCGTGCCCGGAGCCGATCTCAACCAACTGGCCTGGGAAGCCCATGAGAAGGGGCTCATTTTGGTGCTCAAAAGACTTTACAATGGTTGCAGCAGATAGCGTACCACCCACGCTTGCACGCTGCTGTAGAAGAAGTTTGTCGAACCTGCCGCCCGTGCGAGCTCGCTAAACCCCCCGCGCAACGAGCCCCGGTGCAAACTATTGTAACATCAGCCCCTCTGGAGCTTCTTACGGTGGACTATCTGACCATAGGTCCTGCCTATCAGGTGTATGAACATTGTCTCGTTATGGTGGACCATTTCACCAAGTTCGCCGTGGTCACCCCCACTCGAGGCCAAACAGCGGAGTCGGCAGCCTAGGCGATTTGCAAGAACTTTATTCAAGTGTATGGCTGTCCACAACGAACGCATTCGGACCAAGGAGCGTGCTTCCTAGGAAAAGTCATGGAAGAGCTACACCATCTTTACGGTATCGATAAATCGCAGAATACGCCGTACCACCCGCAGGGAAACGGAGCCTGCGAATGATTCAATCGTACGTTAATCCAAATGCTGCGCACCCTGGAGAGAGACCGCAAGGCCCGCTGGCCTGAGTATGCCCCAGAGCTGGTGTGGGTATATAACAATCGGGTGCATCGAGTGACTGGTTACACCCTCTACTCATTGCTGTTCGGACAGGAAGGCAAAGGAATTATGGAGGTGGAATTGAACCAGGAGGAGCCCAAACCCTGGACCGGGGTATCCTCGTGGGTCCGCAACCACCGGCACCGGCTGCAGACCCTCCACTGTATCGTCCATACAAAGCTCCAGGATCTAGAACATCAGGGGGGAGCAATGCCCCCACCTATTGACTTTCAGACAGGGGATCAGGTACTCGTACTTGATCAACGTCCCCAAAACAAGTTAGAACCACGGTGGGAGGTGAACCCGTACCGAGTGTTGTGCCGAGCAAGCCCCGACGGGCCTGTGTACGAAATACAAACTGAAGGAAACAACGCGCCCCTCACTTGGGTTGTGCACCGTAACATGTTACGGCCTTGTACGTCTACCGATCCCCCGCAGCTCGAACCGACCCTCCAGGTCCCCGACCCCCCGCCCACGGTCTGGGACCTGGATGACGAAGAGGACTTCCCCATCGCATCTGCGGGTCACCCCAGTAGTGGCACTACAGTAGACCCGGGAATCCCACCAGAACCAACTATTCGACCACCTTCCACCACCCCAGAAGACTCAGGAAGACCCAGGACCAGTTTGTATGGCGACAAGGACTGTCGTCCCAAAAAACTAACCCGAGTCTACGAAAACCCTCGCCCGAGGACTGGCGAGCATACAGGGCAGGGGAGTGTGGGAGGAACGGCCCCCGTCGAGTGTCCGGGTCGGAACCAAGGGAGCCGTCATCTGGGTTCCGGGGGAAACTGTCCCCGGGGAACAGAGTTCGGGGACGGACCGTTGTGACAGACAGATGGGCTGAGGAAGGGACCAGTATAGAGGAGGCGGGGAATTCCCGGGACGGTAAGTCAGCAGACTGGGACAGAGGCAGCAGGAGACCGTGGGAGCGACTGAAAGCTAGAGCGACTTACCAGTGCCAGGGAAGACGCTCACTGAGGACTCCAGAGGGACGGCGCCAAGGCGATCATCTGAGACTTGCTGCCCCGCTCCAGCCCGCGGCCACTGCGGCCCCAGTTCGACCCGTGGCCGCTGCCGCCTCACCTCAGCCCGCGGCTGTGGCCTACCCGCGGTCGCCCGTGGCCGATGCCATCTCGCTCCAGCCCGCGGCTGCGGCCTGTTCCCCGCCACCCGCAGCCACCCAAGTACAGTGCTGTCGGCGGCCACTACTGTCCCACTCCAGTCCGCAGCAGAGGCCGAGCCTCTGCTGGCCGCGGACTCCCCGTCGCAGCCGTTAGCTGCGCAGGTGGCCTGTCATTCGCCACCCCACATCGCTGCTGCTTTCCCCATTCCGGGTGCTGCGGCCCATCCGTCCAAGGACTCCACCGGGGCCTGTGGGGCTCCAGTGTCATCAGTGTGCCGGAGCGCGCGAAGACTTCGTCAACGCCTCAACAACTAGGTCCAGTGACTACTACGCCAAAAGACCACCATCCCAAACGGCAAGGGACGCCTGGATGGCTAAGTTGACTATATAACTAAGGACCCGTAGGCGGCCATACCGCGGCCCTGTAGTGACCGGCTATTGCCGGAAGTAGTCGTGTTTTACCTGTTTGTGTTTGCTTGTTTAGAGCCCCTGCGAGGGCAACCCGTGTTACCCCTTTTGTTGATCAGGCCGTGACTGAGGAAAGTTCCCTCTAGTCTTTTAAACATTATTATAGAAAACACCAAATTGTCTCGCGACTCATCACTGCATCCTGCATACCTGCAAAACACCACACAGCCACTGAAGCCCCAGATCATGTGACCCCTGACTCCGCTCCTCCTGTGACCTCATCACAGGTCCAGTGTGCACAGAATATCCCAGGACCACATTGCTGACTGAGAGGTGGGGGGCCCACTGCTGGCACTGGGGCCCCACACCGCCTTCTCAGGGGCCCATAGCGGCTGGGCAGCAGAGTAGGGGGATCGCTTCTCCCTGCTCTGCCACAGAATAGTGGTGTAGTTTAGTTTAGCTCCAGTGGGCCCCCTCAGAGCGCCGGGCCCGGGGCCACCGCCCCTTCTGCCCCCCGGTAGCTACGCTACTGCCCTGACCCCATTGGCATTCTCAAGACGAAAATAAGGATGTGATCAACATTCAAAAAGAACAAGCCATAAATCATCTCCAGACGGCAGGAGCAAATAAGGAGAGCTGAACGCTGTTATACAGCTGGGCCTAAAATCTACATCTTTTCTCCACTTACACAACATATGTAAGCCCCTATAAGAGAAATGCAAAGTATCTTTAGCTCCTAATTAAGTTTACCTACATGGTAATTAACGTTTGTTATATTGCACCATCGTATTCCGTGTTGCTGTACAAAGACGAAGGTAAAAATGACTCCAGCTACATACACTGAGAACGCGTGAGCTCACAGTCTAAGAAGTATGGAAAATGGCACGCTACTATTGTTTATGGGATAATGGACACCAAATATCTCAATCGCCGTCAACAATTGGGTGGCATCCGCTGCCATCTCCTGTTTTGTGGCCTTCTTTATCCCTGCATTGACAGCCACCTTGGAGAACCTCACAAGTTCAAGAGAGAATGGGCCAGTGTCATGAGATGTATAGCAGTGTTTGTTGGCATCAATCACGCTAGTGCTGTATCCTTCCGTCTGAATGTTACAACCAGTGCTGCCTTTTTATTGGTGGCTTTATGATCTGCAATGTGTTGTAAGGCATGTGTATGGCCATATTATGGTGCAGCCCTGTACAGCACTATAGTAGGGCACCTTAACTGTGGCTCCATATGCTTTTGACTTTTAGGTCTTGATTTCTAGCATACTCCTTTAGGTTACATGTAAGAAAACTGCTTTGGATGGAGGTCTAAGTGTCATGTCTTGTAGGACTCCATGTGCTGCAATAGTCTCCATGCCATGTATGAGATGTTTGGATCAAAAGAGGTTTATCATTACCAATGGTTTGGTGCTAATTGATTACGCCGTCCAGCAGCCATGTGAGAACTCTCTGGCCGCTGGATGTGAACCCTGAAAACCACTCTTCTATACCTAGTCGGCCTGGTGCGAAGGTGCAATTACTTCAAGCTACAGCAATAATGTTGCATTAGACCTGTTAATCAAGAGGAGGTAGGAGGCAGTACTCAGGTCTTTCATACAGTGGCCACAGATTATTGATTACCCAGTGGGCTGGGTCTTGCACCAATTGCATTTATCGATCAATGTTTTGTGTTCATTATTTCCATGGAATCCAAGCTCTTGTGAAAGCCTCCGGTTATTTAAGGGTGTAAATGTAATCGTACACTGTGTGACTTCTGTTCTGTTCCTTAACTTCAATCTTTCAATCAGAAACTGGATTTTGCTAATAACGTTCTGCTGTCCCTGACGCTGGCAGCCTTGTCGTTGGGCCTGTGGTGGACGTTTGATCGTTCCGGTAGTGGCCTGGGACTTGGGATTACAATAGCCATTCTTGCAACACTCATCACACAATTCTTGGTCTATAATGGAGTATACCAGTATGTTGCGTGTTTTTTGTTTCTGAGGGATAAAAATTTACAAACCTAATGGGTTTTTCCAGCTCTGCCGGTCGGTTTCCCCAGCTTAAATGATGTTGTCATCCCAACATGTGACCAAGCAGGCATTTACTGCCATTGGCAGTGATCTCGGTAATGTCTGCAGGCCCCATCCTAGCTGGAGGTGGGTAAACAGACCAGCTGGTGACCAGGGAAGGGAGGGATGGCATGGGAGTGTCAGGCGATTGGTGAGGGAAATATTACTTCTCTTGTTTTTGAGGGCTTTCATTTTTTCACCTTATCAGCTGTTTTAAATCTTTTTTAATGGACTGGGAAACCACATATACTCTGTCTACGGCAGGGGTCTTAAAATAAAGCTGCTTCCTGAGTCACTTAAAGAAATAAATAAATAAATAAATAAATAAAGTAAATGGTGTCACATTGAAATGCCCATCATTACATACAGTATGATGGCCCCACAGCTCCATTTATACAGTGTAATGCCCCCCAGCACATGCTCCCTCTGGCCTTGTGTGGAGATCCTCTCTGGTGGGTACCAGCAGCACAAGGCGTTGTGTGAGTCATTCACCAGACGTGGCCATGAACAGCGTGCGGAACATCTCCTGTTTTGAGATATGGCACCTGAATGCTTGAGACCCCTGGTCTATAGAGTCTATGGAACTAGAAAAAAACACCAAGTCTGCTTCTTTCCCAGAAACAGCTTTGCCTCTTTCAAGTAAAGAAGGTGGAGTGCTAGAAACGGTACCACTGATTCTCAAGCCACCCTTGAGATTCTACTGTACAAGTTAAGGGGTATTCCCATCTCCAAGATCCTATCCCAATAAGTAGTAGGTGTATAATATTAGCATATTCTTCCAATTAGAAATGTTTTGGGTTTTTTTTCTTATTCACTTAGTCTCCTTCCCCATGTGCAGGCACTGCAGGACCTTGGGTATCCATGACTACTACCACTGATATAGTGACAGTTACCTTGTTGCTAGTAGTCGTGACCATGGATATCTGCCACTATATCAGTGGCCGTAATCATGGATACCCAAGGTCCTGCAATGCCTGAACATGAGGAAAGGGACATGGCGAATCAGAAAAACTAACTACATTTCTAATTGGAAGTATATGCTAATATTACAGCTACTACTTATTGGGATAGGATCTTGGAGATTGGAATAACCTTTAAGTCCATTCAACGTGTATGATCTGATGAAACGGGCTTTACTTCTAAATTAGAATATAAGCTCTTCTACTAGTCATCAACTATTTGTGCTGGACAACTATGGTGGCAAAGTTTTTAGCAGATTGTTTCCTACTAGAAATCTGAGAGAAAATGGTGGTAAAACTGAATGCTCCTTACTCGCCTTGAGGGAAACAGAGTTTGTTTTTTCATGTTCTTAACTCTTGTTTTGCTTTCTTTTAGGTACACCTCCCCAGACTTCCTCTATATTCGATCCTGGCTGCCGTGCATATTCTTTTCTGGTGGGGTGACTGTTGGAAATATAGGAAGGCAGCTAGCCATGGTAATTTTTTTATTTAAATATATTTGAAAAGTAAAAAATCAAAATGTTATTTACTCGGTCCCTGGGTCCAGCACTGCATCTCAGCTGTTGCTCCCAGTGTCTGATATTTTCTGCAGTGTTGATGTCACGTTAATATTGCTGACTTGCCCAAGTTGATCTCACTGATTAGCTGCAGCGCTGGCAACATATCAGACATCTGGAGCAGTGGCGGAGACTTGGGATAGGTGAGTAAACCGCAGGGGGTTTTTTTAATGTTCAACTGTCAGAGAAATAGTGCGCGTAACATTGTTCCTGTGCACAGCATGTACCAACTAGTCTAGTATTAAGTATATACTGTATCTGTTTACAAGAAAACCGAAAAAACAATGGAAGCTTAAATACCATAAAAAATGGATTTTTATTTAGTACATGCAACAATGCAAATGTTACATATTTTCATAATAAAAGACAAATTTTATTTAATAAATGCAACAATGCCAATTAAAAGCGGGTAACACCAATACAAAAAAATTGCTGCACAAATATCCTATGGTATAGATGGATGATGCATTCCCTGCATAAAAGTGTGCCCAGATAAAGTTAAGCTTAATGGAGAATACAAAAAGGGTTATTTTACCAAAAAATGTCCAAAAGACTAGCCTACATGACCAAATCCTGGTGAAATGTTTATATATATACAAAGGCTTGTACCAAGTATTAGAGAGAAGTCTCTATTAATAGAGCAATGCAAGCATAACAATAATGGAGTGAATAAAATGACTGTGCAAAAAAAGAACCAATTCCAGACAAATAAGTCTACAAAAGGGACAAGTCCATGGTCCTTAAGGTATATAATTAAATTGCTATACTAGCATTGCCCAGGATGAATAAATAATCAAACCAATCAAGTCTAATTACCATGAGAAAGTGCTACAATAAAAGACTGGTTATGCAAAAGGTGCCAATGTAAGGAATCTGTATCTATACCTGTTAGCAGCAATGACCCCAACGCGCGTTTCACACTTGGCTTTGTCCAGGGGAGATGTACGCACTCAGACTAGATGCCTCAACATGCCCCCCATACATGTACTAAGAGAAGAACAGCACTCATTTCAAGAAAAGCTTGCACTATGTTACTGAGTAACTCGCAAACTTTTCATCTGCAAAACGCATTAATGTGAAGGCTGTCGCTTCATAATTTGGTTAGTACGTTATAGCTTGTGCAGAATCTAGCCCTTCGGATTATTGCCACATCAGACTACTCCTATACACAGCGGAACTGAGATGAGAGGAGAAATGATGGCCCGGTATTGCATCTGTTCTTCCATGATTGCAGCAGATTTTTCTGTCTCTTTAGTGGTAGGCTTTCAGATGTTTTCTGCATGATGTAAAAGGCTGGATGCCGGCTTTAAGTATCAGTGTTACAATTTCATTCTGAGAAGCTGAAGACGACATGTCTGTTATGGAGTCTTGCCATAACCTCTGGAAGTCATGATGGATGCAAGGAGAAAAGAAGAAAAATAAGATTACGTGAATAGGAGTGCATTATTTATCTACAATGGAAAATAAGGCTGTGGGGGGGAATGGTGGTATAGACAATGCCGAACATGTGGAAGCCTTCGATCTGACAAGGAGACTGTTGGCTTTTACTTAATGCTTGATAGACAGCCAAGAATTTATTTCTTTGCAAATCATATTACATATTCTAGAAGTGAACTTCTTGGTTTGCTGCCCAGGGAATAGTTAGTCTTGGTGGGCACTAGAAGTTAGAATATTTTCCATTTTTGGCTGATTGTGAGTGATTTTTGAGTCAAGTGACTGGATCACGTTTGGCACTTTTGCTTTTGTAAGGTGACTGCATACGTAGAGATCCTTGGTTGCCATCTTCTGACTAATCTCACAAAGATTTATGGTTAGATGTGATCTTTGAGCCATTTTAAACTGGTTTTCCAGGACAAGAATATTGATCTTTGATCCCATCAGATCAATGGATATCTGGGTCGCCCTCCCAGGGCTGTGGGGTACTCGGTACCGGGCCGGTGTCTGCGGGATGTGTCACAGCAGCGGTGACCCGGTCTGTGGCCCTGGGCGCCCAATTAATAGGGGGAGTTTGAATGGTGGAATGTGGCTAATGGAATAGTTTGTGACGCCACCTGTGGTGTTCGGCAAGTGAGATGTTAAGCCGACGCTGCTTGCAGATCCTCTGGGGATGGTGGTGTGTTGTAGCCAAGATGGTGAAGCTCCCCACAGGTGAAGCTGTAGCCCCAGGGAAGTGTAGATGTGGAGTTAGAGGAGAGGCACAAGCGGTGTGGAAGTGGGTACCCAGATGTAGCAGTGCTGGGTGTGTGGACGCAAGAATCAATGGAGGACACCAAGGCTTGTAGTTCCAAAGCTTTACTCACAGTCTGTAGTACACACAGGTGCCTGCCTCCGTACTGTGTACTCCGGATCAGGGGCTCAATCAACCTCCAGGTCAGATGGAATGCTCCCTTCCAACGCTCCGCCAACATGTACCTTTCTGAACGTCTCCTGTTATGAATGGGTCACCGAGGAGGAAAAAACAAGCTAAGTCACAGAAAACCAGAGAGGTTGGTAACTATGCAGCTCGCAGATCCCTGATCCTAACCACACAACTAGCAGCAGCCGTGGAGCGTACCTACGATGATCCTAGACGCTTCGTCACAGCCGGAGGACTATATAAGCCTAAAGCACGAAAAGGGAAAAACTAACTGCCCCAGAGCAGATCCCAAAAGAAAAACAGCCCCCACACATGTATTGACGGTGAAACAAGATGAAAGCACAAACACAGGCAGGAAAATAGGCTGAGCAAGCGATGGGGCCCAAACTAACTAGAAAGAATAGGAAAGGAAAGACACTGTCTGCAATCTGCCAAAAGCCCTACAAAAATAATGTCCAACACTTCTGATAGCAAAATTAACCCTGAAGTCACTAGACTTCTCCCACTATATCAGCAGTCTGAAATATTCTGAGACAGGGCAAAAAGAGGCCAATCTAATAAAGGTACAAAAACAGCAAATTGCCAAATACAGATAAATAAGAGTGGAAAATCAGCACAGGCCTATACGGGGCTGGCTGACCACACAAAAAACTGAATAGACCAACAAAATCAAGTGTGAACATTAGCAGAAAACTTAGCTTGAGATGACTGGAACAGAGCTGAAAACCTAGACCTGAAAAGCCAGAGGAATCACCAGCACCAGCATAGGGCGTCGGCAGTCTTAAATCCAGTCTAAGATTCCTGAGGTCCAATCGTCATCCTCATTATCAGGTGGCAGATCATTACTGATTAAATCAGCCTTGCTACCTCCTGTTACCACCAGAGGGAGCAAGGAAGGAGAACTCACACCTGGTGGACCAGAGAATGAACTCACAACAGTCTCCTCTTATAGCGCCTTTAAGTGTGAAGTACTCCCAGTACTGAGTTACACTGGAGTGCCTCCTGACTGATGTTCCCAAGAACTCTACTTGTACGGCAGACAGATGTAGCCTGCTTCGGGGACTCCTCACTCCTGAGTCCCGGCTCACTATCCAAGTTGCTGTTGTGCCCCCAAGTCTTAGATGGGAGTAGTGCATTTACAGCCCACTACTCCACCGGTGTCTGCTGCAGGACCATTAGCATCCATACAACCTCGGGGACCGGGCCACGGCCTTGCGCTTAGAACTTCTAGGCAGGGTTCTCTCCTAACCCACGTCTTCTCTGTTCCCTTTTACTCCTTCGTTCCATACTAATCTCTCCTTCTCTTGGAAGATCAGGATTCAGTTCAATGTTTTTCTCCTTCTTTCCTTTCCCGTGCTAGCAGACCCAGGTCACTGAGGTCTGCTGCAGCAGCTCCTTCCTCCATCCCTCTCTCAGGGAACTTCTTTCCTCACTCCTCTCTGAGTGGCTTCCTCTCTCAGACTGACCTACTGTCTGATTGACCTGTAATTCTAAACCTTCCCGCTCTTTTATGTATTCTCAACTCCACCTGCCTCCCAGCACGTTCAGTGTTCCAAGCAGAGAGCCACCAAAGGTGCTCTGCTACACTCCAAGCAGCGATCCGCAATGTGGCTTTGCTGAACTACTCTGTTGTTTGGGGTGCGAGTGTTGGAGCGTGGTTAGGAGCCTCCAACTTACCTGGATGGTGGGGCACCACACCTCAGGAGGAGGTGCAGTGCCTCTGTGGCGACTGAGCCTCAGGGGCACCACATATCCATCCCTTGCTTTCCTGCCAATCAGCTGGCCACAGCACTCCAGCAAGAGCAGTCTTCCCTGCATTGTCTACCATGCACAGCTCCATACACCTTATAGTGGCTATTCCTGGTATTGCAGTTTTGTTCTATTCACTTAAGTGTAGCTGTCATTTACATTTTTATTGCATAAATCAATAGTACACATATAAAATAAGCAACGTTGTAATATCTTATCAGATGCATCTGCTTTCTCCTCCTCCTGGACTGATCTTTCACTCTCAAGTGATGGTTAAAATCTGTATTCAGTGAAGACAGACTTTCCGATTATTGAGATGAGAGATGTCAGTTGGTGCTTATAAAGTTCTATGGAAGAGGAACTAGAGACAGACATTCTACTGCAGGTTACACTTTAAATTATACTGAGCTGCAGTACCAGGCATGGCCACCACAAGTGGTCTGGTGCTGTGCCCATCCCTTCAACCAGCTGATTGGCTCCTGATTCTATGGATAGACCATCGATATTGTAGTCATGGAAAACCCATCTAAACTGATGACCCTGTACATGCAAATACGACCAGCAATGACTGTATTCCAAGGGCAGCAGATGTAAGCAAATTGACGAACGTTTACCTTCTAAATGTGTAATTTATCATCCTGGAAGAAGAACCTGCTACTTTTTTTATTTTTTTCCTGTCTTGCAGCCTTATTAATATTTGCAGTCTGTGATTGCCTTGCAAAAGTGCATTTGTCACTTCATTAAACTTGTGGTGTTTTCATTCTTCTATAGTATTTGTGAGCACAGAGAATTCACCATCGCATCAAATGACCTGTACTTTATGGTGATTTTACAGCAATCCGTCAGTTTACAAAGTGCAATGTGTTAAAAAAAAATAACTTAAAGGGAATCTCTCTGATCGAGGTGGTAGTGTTACAATTAATATTGCACAATTTTTTTAGACTTGTAGGTGCCCTTTTTATAGGGACGGTGGTATCTTCCATATCTATACAATGATCGTGTTCACTTTAGCTAAGCAGTAAATATGAGAAGCAAAGATGTTCTGCAGTAATCTGCTATCTTGTACCATGGCTCCACTAATACTAGACCATCGGGGGGCTCCACTAATACTAGCCCATCGGGGGCTTCACTAATACTAGACCATCGGGGGGCTCCACTAATACTAGCCCATCGGGGGGCTCCACTAATACAAGCCCATCGGGGGGCTCCACTAATACTAGACCATCGGGGGCTCCACTAATACTAGACCATCGGGGGCTCCACTAATACTAGACCATTGGGGGCTCCACTAATACTAGACCATTGGGGGGCTCCACTAATACTAAACCATCGGGGGCTTTCACTGACATTTCAGATGAGACTTTCT